>NC_058410.1:71628515-71822845 GCF_002201575.2 Neomonachus schauinslandi | reverse complement strand
GGAAGGAAGGAAGGAAGGAAGGAAGGAAGGAAGGAAGGAAGGAAGGAAGGAAGGAAGGAAGGGAGAGAAAGAGAGGAGAGAGGGAGGGAGAGAGAAAGGGAGGGAGAGAGAGAGAGAGGAGGGAGGGATGGGGGTAGGCATGGAGGGAGGGTGGGAGGAAGGAAGGAAGGAAAAGGAAGGGAAGAGAAGAGAAGGGAAAGGGAAGCAAAAGAAAGGAAAAGAAAAGAAAACATGATAGAATTAGATGAGGTGTCAGGAACAGAGAAATATCCCTCCCAGACTTTCCAGCCTTATGTTCTCCAGTCACTTAGCAAAGATCTGCTGACCATCTACCCTGTGTTAGATGCCATGCTAGGTGGTGACACAACCTTAGATGGGGCATAGTTTATGCTTGCTAAATGTTCACAGTCTTCTAGTAAAGAAAAATTAGTACATGAGCTCTTTCATCTCTATGTAATGTGGATTAAGCATATTTTGCGGCTTTTACCATAGTGTCCTCATTGTGATTAATTATCCTCCCCTCCCTTTTATAAAAAAGCATTTAGAAGACTCTTTTCTGAGCAAGGCACCTGGTTGGTAGAGCATGTGACTCTTGATCTTGGAGTTGTGAGTTCCAGCCCCATGTTGGTGATAGAGTTCTTTTCTGGGGAATCTTATCAGCACAAGAGAAAAGCCTAAAGATATCACCCCAGATTTCCTAATGAAATGGCCCACTCAGGTCTCCACACACTAAAATGCACTATTGACATGCCCTGCCCACATGAACACAGCATCCATCCATCAGCTGTATAGACACACTTGTTTAAATATGGGGAGACAGTCAAAGATCATCAGACATCTGAGAAGTGGGTGGCGGGGAGGAATGGAAGAGGGGTACCAGAGGGGGTGCAAGAGAGGCAGGGGCATTACAACTGAGAGGGACAGAAATATAGGACTTACACTATGGCATAGAACTGTTAACATATTTCCTGTTTGAAGAGCCAATGAATGTTCTACAACAGGGATCAGCAAATTACAGCCCATGGACCAAATCCAACCTGTCCACCCACAGATTTTTGTAAGTAAATTTTTATGGAAACATTGCCATGCCCACGATTTACATATTACCTAAGGCTGCATTCACATGACAATGGTAACATTGAAGAGTTGAGATGGAGACCATTTGCCCCACAACACCTAAAGTATCTACTATTTGGCCCTTGATAGGCAAAGTCTGTAGACCTCTCTTCTACAAAATAGATCATTTGAATGGTCTCTTCAATCAATCATTCTATTTATTTTCTAGTGCCAGCTATATGAAGGGAGAAACAAAGGTGATTAAGACATGGATCCCATCCTCAAGCAACTTACGATTTACCAGGAAGAGATAACATTGATCTAAATATAAATATATATACATATATATATATAAAGTCACCTGAGGGAGTAGATAGTGTAAGTGTTATGTGGGATACAGATAAGATGATATTGTTGTTTAGAGATGGGCAAATATTTATATAGCACAGGGACTCAGCCAGCACTCCTAAAGTACATGGTATTTGAGTGGAACTTAAAGATTAGATATGTTCTTGAAGTCTTTACCTTCTTTTATGCCCTTTTTTTTTTTTTTAAGAGAGAGAGAGAGTACACTCGTGGAAGAGTTGGGCAGGGGTTGGGAAGGAAGGGCAGAGGGAGAAGGAGAGAGACAATCCCAAGCAGGCTCCACACTCAGCACAGAGCCCTATGTGGAGCTCAATCTTAGCCACCCAGGCACCCCTTCTTTTATGCCCTTTAAAGTGCTTTAGACATTTACTTGAAACTACAGATTTTTAATTCAGATGTTTAAGTAATAATAATAAACCTGTCATTTTTAAATATCATCTTTTATACAAGCTATTTGTATTATAATTTTATTTAACTTCATTCCTATTTAATTCTTATTGTCAAAGACCTTGTAAAATTTGTCTAAGGAAACTAACAATGAAGTCACATAATGTTCTCTACACTACTCTGATTTGGGTAGGTGCCATTTATTATGCTATACAGTACAGCAGGGAAGAAGAAATAGGTCAAAGTAATTACAGTCAAACTGTCTTCTAATCAAGAGGGTACCTTTGGTTGTCTGACATGAATCTAATGGCACAAACATGTCATTCATTATTGATGGTATAAAAAATATTTTTTAAAGAACACTGTAGTTCTATGGCAACAGAAGACTAAAATCTTATTTTCAATGGTTTAGGTCTTGTATTAGAAGTGGAGATGAACATCTCATCTGAGCTCCACATACACAAGTAAGCTGAGGCTGCTCACCCACATCAGTCTGGAATGATGGCTTATCACCTTCCTATAAAAGAAAACAGCTGACTACTGCAAGCTTCCTAATAGAGAAAACAACCTCTCTTGGGAGGGGAGCCCCAGCTCTTACCTCAAGACTCCCCTTTGAGCATTCCTGCTACCACCTTACTGGCTTCAAGCATTGACTACCATTAATAACCAAAAGCACAGAAGGAGAAAAAGAAACCGAAAATTCACCAAGGCTTGATTAAAGACTAGAATAACAAGGAAGTAAACACAGAGTATCACATGGGGTGCCTGGGTGGCTCAGTTGGTTGAGCATCTGACTCTTGGTTTCAGCTCAGGTCACAATCTCATGGGTTGTGAGATGGAGCCAGATGTCGGACTCTACACTCAGTGGGAAATCTGTTTCAAGACTCTCTCCCTCAGCCCCTACCCCCCATGCATGCAGGCACACACACATTTTCTGCCTCTCTCTCTCAAATAAATAAATAAATCTTTAAAAAAAAAAACACAGAGTTTCACATAAAACTAACTAAATAACATCTCAGCAGGACACTGAGGCACGATGCCACCCTCATGCACTTCTAGAGAGAAGATGGAACTACAGTTCCCGAATTTACTTCCTTCAACACTCTCCCACACCTGTTTTTTTTTTCCTCCAAACTTCTGAGATGCAATCATTTCACCATGGGAGAATTTCCTCACTATTGTGTCCAAATCAATGATTTTTAATTAAAATACAATAGTAAGAGTTATTGTAATATGCTATATGACAATATTTGCCAGTATTGCTATGATGTGATCATGGAAAAGGCATTATTAAGCCAGCTCAAAAAGTAAGTTGTATTCTCAGAAACAAAATAATAATTAGGTGTACAGTGTCTATCAAGGAATTAGCATTAAATCAATCACATACATGACCAACTAGATGTAATTAAGGGGAAATGCTGGTGCAAAGTGTTGCCTGCCCCATTTTCTTTCTGTATCGCCTGACTGAGCCTCTTCTCCCTTAATGTTTACTAACAGAATTCCAGCACTTTGCCTTGAAACTGCAGACCATTTGAATTCCCACTTAGAAAAATTAGGAGAAGGACAGGAAAAATGAAGGGGGGGAAATCAGAGGGGGAGATGAACCATGAGAGACTATGGACTCCGAGAAACAAACTGAGGGTTTTCGGGGGGAGAGGGTGGGGGGATCGGTTAGCCCAGTGATGGGTATTAAGGAGGGCACGTACTGCATGGAGCACTGGGTGTTATATGAAAACAACAAATCATGGATCACTACATCAAAAGCTAATGATGTATTGTATGGTGACTAACATAACATAATAAAATAAAATTAAAAAAAAAGAATCTGTGCTTCACTTAATAATGCAAACAACTGTAAACTATAAACTTCCATGATAAATGTAAATAAGTCAACATGTTCTGAGAGTCCCCATATGGGCCTACATTTTGTGCTCAAATACTCACAACAAAGGAAACATGTTAAATAAGTCTACAATGTAATAAAACAGATTTATGATTAATTTAAACTGTTAATTAGTAATAATTATGGTGTTTACTTAGAATTTAGTGGGACTTTGAGTAGAATGGATTAATGGACTCAGTAAATTTCAAAATTTTTTAAAAGTTTAAAAAATTTTAAAAGTAGGGGCGCCTGGGTGGCTCAGTCACTTAAGCATCTGATTCTTGATTTCAACTCAGGTCATAATCTCAGGGTCAAGAGATGGAGCCCCCCATCAGGCTCCATGCTCAGTGGGGAGTCTGCTGGAGATTCTCTCTCTCTCTCTCTCCCTCTGCCCCTCCCCTGCTCACATTTTATCTCTCTCTCTCTCTCTTTTCCCTCTCTCTTAAATAAATAAATAAATCTTTAAAAAATAAAATAAAATTTTAAAAATGCCTCATGCTGACTGAACCCTGTAGCACTAGATTAGAATCAGAGACGTCAGTATAAACTCATGTTTAACTTAATATAAATACAAATAGATAGATGCAAAAACAAGTATAGACATGTGTGTATATGTGGGTTAGTATGCTACATACATTACCTAGCTCAGTCTGCAGAGAGGGCCTAGAAGCAATGACACCCCAGTAGCAGTCAGCACATCCAGTTCCATGATTTGAATCCACAAGCAAATGTAAAAGAGCTTTCAGTAACCAGAGACGGAACAATTTGAGCAACAGAATAAATAACACAGTATGGGATCATAACTTGGAATATAATGTAAATATGAGATGCACTAAGTTTTTAGTAAAGGAATAAAAGAAATGGCTGAAAAAGAGAGTGGACATAAGCAACAAATATTTCAAAAAAAGATTACAGAAAAAGGAAGGCAGTTGGAAGGTTCTGGCAATTGATTAATGAAGATGGAAACAAACATAGACCACCTCACTCATAGGAGGAATAGAATCAAGAAGACTGAATTTCCCCCTTCAAATCCTGAGGATGCTCAATCCTTGAAGATGTGAGATGTAGAATTGGGTAGAGTTGAAAGACAGGGCTGAAACAAGGGCTTTGGTTACAAGTTTGTAAATACTTGTAAAATACTTATTTCATCCATTGCCTTCCACAGCCTAGATGTAAAATCCTGGGACCTAGATGCCCATTCTCCAGAGGGTCCTGCTCTAGGAAAACTGAGAGGTTTCAGAAAAGAGATAGCTCCAAGACTATAGATAAAATCCTCAGAGATAGTTGAAAGATTTAGCATCTTTAAGACAAGAATTAGATACTGGTTCTCCCAATTAATAGGAGCTTCAGAGGTGAAAAAGAAGAATTAGAAGATGCAAATTATCAGAGAAATAATACTAGAGAAATTCCCAGAAATGGAAACACAAGTTTTTATATTGAAAATTCCCACTGAGTGTCCAACATACTGAAAGAAAAACAAAACAAAACAAAACAAAACAAAAAGATGTAGGGAACATTATTAGAAATTCTGTTACACCAAATCTGAATAACACAAATGAGAAAATACAGGTTATCTACCAAAGAATAAGAACAGCATGAAGTTTCTCTTTAGTAACCTTGTCTACTAGAGGACAGTAGACCAAAACCTTCAAAAATATGAGAGAAAATGATTGTCAGCAATTAACTCTCCACTCTGCAAAATTATCAGTCAAGTGTGAAGTAAAATAAAGATATTTTTATAAATGCATGAATTCAAATAAATTCTCCTCAGGCCCATCTTTTCTAAGAATTCTACTCGACAATATGCTCCAACAAAATAATAAGGTAACCATGAAAAAGAAAGTTAAGAAAACCTGATATGGTAGATTCAACCTAAAAAATGGTGAAGGAGAGTCCCCATATGACAGCTAAATAACATGTCTGGGGAACTGTCAGGCCAGCAGTCAAGAGCAAAGGAAGCCAGGACCTCAAGGCATTCAAGGAATAAAGGGCAGGAAGACAACTAGAGTACAAAATATGGTAGAACATCTAGAAAAATTAAAGGTATGTGGATGGAATTTGGCCAAAAGAAAAAAGGGTACCTGAAAAAATTTTAAACTATACAATAATGAATATATTCATATAAGTAGTGGTTTCTGATAACTTACATTAGCAATATATCTACCTTGGGAAGAATGGAGGAGAGGCGGTGAGTGTCCAAAATTGATAAATCCTCACCAATCAAAACAGGAAAACAATAAGGAATCTCTCTACTTGATTACTAAGAATATGATAGTATAAAAATATTATTGTAAGTAAGGATATAACCACTGAAAATAAAGCAAACAAAAGCATTAAAAATGATTGCTTCTTAAAAGCAAGAGGGGTACCTGGATGGTGAAGTCGGTTGATCAGCCCACTCTTGGTTTTGGGTTAGGTCGTGATCTCAGGGTCGTGAGACTGAGGCCCACTTTGGGCTCCAGACTCAGTGTGGAGTCTGCTTAAGACATCCTCTCCCTCTCCCTCTGCCTCCCCCCCACCCCTGCTGTCTCTCTCAAATAAGTAAAAAAATATTTTTTAAAGCCTGGGTGGCTCAGTCAATTAAGCATCAGACTCTTGATTTCAGCTCAGGTCATGATCTCAGGTTCCTGGGATCAAGGCCCGCATTGGGCTCCCTGCTCAGTGGGGAGTCTACTTGAGGATTCTCTCTCTCCCTCTTCCCCCCACTCTCTCTCTCTCTCTCTCTCAAATAAACAAATAAATCTTTTAAAAAAAGTTCTCATCACAAAAAAAATTGTAACTATGTGAGGTGAAAGATAACTACGCTTACTGTGGTAATCACTTCACAATACACACATATATCAAATCACTGTCTTGTACATCTAAAATTAATACAATGTTATAGTCAATTATATCTCAATTTTTAAAAAAAAACAACTATTAGTGGGGGTGGTAATGGGTGTGGAATGTGAGTTTTTATTAAAAGTGTTCTATGACTAAGTAATTTTTTAAATTTTGTACATGTTTCATGTTAAATTTTTATATTTAAAAAATTAAAATATTGGAAATGTCACATTTTAAAAATCAGAGAAATAATACTAGAGAATTTCCCAGAGGTGAGCAGTAGACATGTCCCTATTGACAATGCACCTGGTAACATACATGTGCCAGGTTAGATCACTAAAATTTTGGATCTTTTCTTTCTTTTTCAACAGATATTTTTCAATAGATATTTTTCCTGAATATCTAGCAGGTGCCAGGCACCATTCTAGGTCTGGAGCTATAGTAATGATCAAAACCAAATTCTTATTCAATGGAACTCATCTGGGGGTTGGGGGAAGCAGGCAATATAACAACTGAATATAGAAAGCGTCAGGGATGGTAAGTTCTTAGAATGAAAAAGCATGGGAGTCAAACATAGTAATTTCATGGTAAATTTTTAATGAATTAAACTATCAACCTGATAATATTTTCCCAAACCTGAGATTCCAGCTACTCTCAAGTTGAAAGAATAAATCAGTAATTACCCATATACTCTTCTCCTAAATTCATCAATTCCTAACAATTTTCTGCATTTGCTTCCTCTTTCTCTCCAGATAGAAACAGAGAGAAAGAGAGACTGTTATACATCATTTAACTTTTTACTGAGCCATTTGAAAAAGAGTTGTAAGCATCATGACTTTACCCCTATTTCAGCATGCATCCCTTAAGAATACGAATATTCTCTTACCTAATTTCAACACAATTATTTCATCTAAGAAAATTAATGAGGTATGCTTGTTGCTGCTGGGGTGTAATTGCTTCTTAGACATTAGTGAAGATAGCAGAGAATATATATACACAATTTGTTCATACTGCTATCTCCAATTCAAACCCAACATCCCAGCATTCTTCCTTAACTTCTCCCATTCCATATTTGTAGCCTCCTTCTCCCACAATGAAAAAGCCTTGTTTCCCCCCAAAATCTATGTGTTCACTCATTCACTGTCTACTACACAAACAAGATAGCTGGAGAGTTGCAACACCAATATCACTAACAACAACAAACCCAATAAGAAGAGTTCAAATGGGGTGCCTGGGTGGCTCAGTCATTAAGCGTCTGCCTTTGGCTCAGGTCATGATCCCAGGGTCCTGGGATCGAGCCCCACACCGGGCTCCCTGCTCAGAGGGAAGCCTGTTTCTCCCTCTCCCACTCCCCCTACTTGTGATCCCTCTCTCACTATGTCTCTCTCTGTCAAATAAATAAATAAAATCTTTAAAAAAAAAAAAGAAGAGTTCAAATGTTTTGTAATTGTTTTTGTCCTTGAAATATATTCTTCTAAGTGTATATGATCAAAGTACTGTGTTCAAATTTACTTTAATTCCTTTTTCTGTGTAGGTTATGATATCAACTTTACACACAATGAGGATTGTTTGTATTTGCATTAAGTTTTTAGTGTTTGCTTTTTATTTCATCCTTTTCATTGCTTATTTTTGAATATATAAAATATTCACATGAATGTATAAAATATTCCAAAAGTCAACACTATTTAAAGGTATATTCAGAGAAGTCTAGTTCCCAGCCTTAACCCTTCCTCAATTCTCACCCACCTGCTTATGTAATCACTTTCTTTACTTTCTAGGTTGTCATTCCTATGTTTCTTTTTTGAAATCTAAGCAATGTGTGTGTGTGCTCTTATTTATTTATTCTTTATTACACAAAAGCAAGTTCACTGCATGCCCTGTTGGCACCTTGCTTTATTTAATGATATATTCTGGAAATGATTCCATATAGTTACATAAAGATCTGTGTTGTCACTTCACAATGGCAAATTATACCATTTTTTGGCTGCTCAACTAATCTAAGAGTGGGTATTTAGATTGTTTTTAGTATTTTACTAATACAAGTCATTTTGTCATGAGTAGTTTGGGGCATTTTTGCTTTGTACTTGTAAGGTGTATCTTCAGGGGCTTACTACTATATTTAGTGTTTGGCATAATGGCTAGTTAAGTGCCAGAGAAATAGTGCGATAGTTGTCTATACAATGTCCAATTTCTCCTACCTACAAACAGAATCCTGGTTTAATTATAAGCCTCAGTATGCCAAATGAAAGAGTATATTCCCTACTCACTATTAAGGACACAGACTCAACAAGGAGGGGATTTTGTTGTCCTTTTGTCCTCTATATTATTTCTGTCTAAAACTTGAACAAAATGTCTGGAATCCCAGTTGCCACTTTGCACCATGAGGCAACCTCGAAAGCTGGAATCTAAATACAAAGGATGGGATAGAAGAGAAATTGTACACTGAGTTCTGGTCCTAAATTTCCTGCCTCCAGACTTCTTTAACATGAAAGAGAAATAAATTTCTATATTGCTTGAGCTAGTCATTGAAATTTTTCTTATAAATAGACAAATAAAATCTTAGTGACACAGAAACTGGTACTTGAAAGTGGAATGCTACTAAGAACTTAAGCCAAAGAATGTCAAGAGTTAGTGGAGGAACAGCAGCTAGAAAGCTGGTGATCTTTACAATGAGGTAGCAAAATACTTAGTCAAATGCTTGCCTCTGTACTTTGGAAGTATGTTCATGTTCTGATAGAGACTCCAGTGTCAAGGGAAATAGTTGGAATATTCATAGCGATCCATGTGTGGGCTCTTATTTGTCACTTTTAGTAAAGTCTACAAGGGAGACACAAACTCAGATCAGAGCTACCAAGCCTATAAACTGAGATTAAAGGAAACACTGCTTTAGGAAGGGAGGTGTTCTCTGCCTGAAGTCTGTAATCTAAGTTGAATGAGAGACCCACAGTTTGAAACCTCCAAGCTATAGAAGCAACCATTGCTTCTGTACTCTCAACTAGAGCAGTATTAAGAGGTGTTCATAAAACTGCAGCCTTAACAGGGTTTAAGATGGAAGGTGTATCTGTTGGCAATGACAAGATTGAGGATGCAGGTTCCTACTAGAGCCATTATTTCAAATCCAGCCTTGAAGTTGAGAGTGTTGGCCAAAGGTAAAAGGTGAAAGTCTTCAGGCTTTAGAATTATGTATCTACAGGAGAGCTAGAGTAATACCATCCTTTTTGGAATAGATATAAGGCCACTGCTGCAGCCCTGGACTATGACCATGAAAACTGTCCCTGTCTCCTTGACTTCGATCTTCCAGAGGAAAACCAGCTGCTACTAATGCTCAACTGTTTACCTTAAAGCAGTTATATCAGATATGCTGCATAGGAGGAAATCTGTTATTGGCTTTCTTCCTCCTAAGACAAGGAGGAGGTCAGGAGGTGTAGCTACTATTGGTTGCACTAACAACAGGTTCACTAAATCAGAACATTCTTCCACCTGCGTCCTGCTGACCAATACGATGTTATCTCATAATTCCTGATTCCTTTTGAGCCAAAAGACTTGAATGCTAGTCTGTGACTCTTTTCAAGGGAAGGAAAAACATCTGTATTTTTCCCTTCCCTTCATTAAAGTTTGCTTTGCCTTTTTTCAAATAAATCCCCTAGGTGAGATCATCATAAGGCTAAATCGAAGGAATATCTCTTACAGACTTTACGAAGGAGGTACAACTTGAAGAATGGAAAGAACTTAAATCACCTGTTACTTATTTCAAGCATAATAAACAGCATGCACAAAGGGCTGGTGGAGAGAAGGCTTGGGCCTGTCCAAACAGCAATGAACTGGTTTGGCTGTGGGCACAGGCGAAGAGATGTATTTGGACAGGGCCTTGAAGGCAAAGCTAAGATGTTTGGACTTTGTCCTGTAGGTGACAAGGATTCCTAGAAAACAGCAAATGCTGTTTGCAAACACTGTTTTCATACAGTTTATAGAGCAGTGCCCAAAGCTAAATCATGGAGTCAGCTAAGTGGACAAGTTCAACTGAGGACAGTTAATAAGCAAAATAGAGTCGATTGGTGGTTCAGCCAGCAAGCTCTTCTCATGCTCACAAGCACAGGCAGCGATGGCAGGGTGAAAATGAGACGGACTCTGCTTGTTTGGAAAAACTCTTCCACTTGAATCTCTACAAAATCAGACTAACCGGGGCGCCTGGGTGGCTCAGTTGGTTAAGCAACTGCCTTCGGCTCAGGTCATGATCCTGGAGTTCCTGGATCGAGTCCCACATCGGGCTCCCTGTTCAGCAGGGAGTCTGCTTCTCCCTCTGACCCTCCTCCCTCTCATGCTCTCTGTCTCTCATTCTCTCTCTCTCAAATAAATAAATAAAATCTTAAAAAAAAAATCAGACTAACCAATGTGAAGACTTAGGTAGCATATGATGTAATATCCTTGCCAACTGAGACCTTCTTAAATCTTGCCTTTTTTCTCTCCATCATTACTTGATAGTGGGTCAGCATTGGAATGCATCTAGGAGCACCAAAAGTCAGATTTGTGACTTATCCACCGTCCATATTAAAATCTGTTCAAATACACCACTAAGTGACTATTTATGAACGTGTTGGCAATGCCCAGCCAAACACAAAGACAGAAACTCTCCTAAGCTTACTAAGCAATCTTGAATTTTTTGCATAGATTTGTATAGTTCTCTCTATAAGCTTAATCAAAATAGGATACAAAACATTGTCTTTTGATCTCATTTACATCCAAGAGATTGTGCAACCTCACTCTGACAGTGCACTATGATTTTTCTGAACTTTAGAAAATCTGATCCTGAGACATGGTGTAATCTTAGGGGACTTAATGAACAGCCATTGTACCCACATCTGTGTAGTCATCTCGGCCTCTGAACTGTCAGCTCCAGATTGTAAATTTGATCTACCAGTTCATGAAGCTGGGTCTCAGAGAAAGAACATCAGGTCTGGCTTTAAAAAAGTATTGGGGGGTTGGCACCTGGGTGGCTCAGTCGTTAAGCATCTGCCTTCAGCTCAGGTCATGATCCCAGGGTCCTGGGATCAAGCTCCGCATCAGGCTCCCTGCTCAGCAGGGAGTCTGCTTCTCCCTCCCCCTCTGCTGTTCCTCCTGCTTGTGCTCTCTCTCTGTCAAATAAATAAATAAAATCTTAGGAAAAAAAAAAGAAAAGAGATATTAGAGGGGCCACTTTGAAAAAAAAAAAGAAAGAAAAAAAGTATTAGAGGGGCCTCTGGGTGGTCAGTCAGTTAAGCATCTGCCTTCAGTTCAGGTCGTGATCCTAGGGTCCTGGGATTGAGCCTGGTTGGCATCGGGCTTCCTGCTGAGCAGGAGCCTGCTTCTGCCTCTCCTCTGCCGCTCTCCCTACTTGCACTCTCTCACTCACTCTCTCTCAAATACATAAATAAATAAAATCTTTTAAAAAATAAATTAGGGGCATCTGGGTGGCTCGGGTGGTTAAGCGTCTGCTTTCAGCTCAGGTTATGATCCCAGGGTCGTGGGATTAAGCACTGAATCAGGCTCCCTGCTCAGCAGGGAGTCTGCTTCTCACTCTCTCTCTCTCCCTCTGCCCCGCCCCCTGCTCGTTTTTTTCTCTGTCTCTCTCAAATAAATAAATAAAATCTTAAAAAAAATAAAAAATAAAATAAATTTACAAAAAGGTATTAGAAAGCAAAAATGGATTCAAAGGTAAAAAGAGTATTAAAAACCTTGAAACAAAAAATATACTATCAATGTCTCTCTAAACAACAGAATAAATTATCCTAACATGAATGCAAGAGGAATATTACTATTTGTTAGAGTTTTTCTTTCTCTCTCTCTGTCTCTCTGTTGATCTTTTTACCACTCTCCTATTTGGTACAGTATATCTTTTAAATTATGTCTTGCCAAGGACAAAGATAGTTTTTGTTGGTGCTTTCCCTCTGGAGGGAAAGCAAGGGTGAGTGTCATTTGAAGGTAGACAGCATCTTATTTGTTCTGTTGAAATCCTGGTGCACTGCAGAGACTTGATAAAAGCTTAAAAAATAAGGAAGAAGAAAAAAAAAATAAGGAAGAAATCTACTATCAGTGGTACCATCAAGATCAATGCCCATGGTTATACTGAGGAAAAAAATTTTAACTCCACAAACTCCAGAGTTTGTGTTCCTGTAGATACATAAAAACCCTTCTGAATTCAGGCACTTAAGAATTCTGATTATCTTTTTTTTCCTCCATAAAATAATACTTTCTACTCCTAAAAGGAATACATAGCAATCAACTATAAATTAACAGACATTTTCTTTTTAGTTTAAAGAACTGTTTAAATTAATAATGTTGTCTAAATTATAGAACAGTCTCCTCAGTGAGATAGCATACTGTATTAATGTGGAGACAAAGGTGATTGTCTGGTACAGAAATCCAGGAGCTCTTGCTGGATTACCAGATATTATGAGTTGAATCATGTCCCCAGAAAGATATGTTGAAGTCCCAACTCCTTGTGCCTGTGAATGTGATCTTGTTCAGAAATAGGATCTTTGCAGATGTAATTCAGTTCAGATGAGGTCATTAGAGTGGGCCCTAATCCAATATGACCGGTCTCCTTGTAGGAAGAGGAAAATGCCACATAAGGACAGAGACACAGCGAGAACACCACATGACAAAGGAGACAGAGACTGCACTGATAGAGCTGGAAGCCAAGGAACACCCAGGACTGCTGACCACCACTAGAAGCTGGGAGAGGTAAGGAAGGGTCTACCAGAATCTCAAAGGGAGCATCACCCTGCCCAAACCTTGACTTTGAACTTCCACACCCAAGAACTGTGAGAGAATACATTTCTGTTGTTCAAAGCCAGCTAGCTTGTGGTACTTTGTTCTGACGTTCCAGGAAATTAGTAGAACAATACTGTATTAGAACAATGGCAGGAAATAAGAAGTCAAGCTGGGTTGGAAAAAAACACAAAATTTGTCTCAGAAAACTTGGATTTGGATCTTGGTTCCACCATAACCCTGCTACATGGATATTATGGTTATTATTATATGCTAACAAAACTATTTTTACCTGAAATACAAAATGATTATTTTAATCCTTAAACAAATTATAAAAGTCTATAATTCTGTGCAAGTGGTCCAAGAATCAAGAGTTGGACTAACCCTACTATCCCAGATTGCTAAGATTACTCTGATATGTCCTACCAAACAATGGGATGCATCACTTTGATGCTTTATAAAGAATTTTGTTTCTTGATTTCACAGATTTTTTTAAATTTCTGCTTTGTAAAATTTTAAAACAGTGGTGAGAAAGTAGGTAGAGTGTTAATAACTGTAATGAAGAGAAGCTAGAATGACACTCTGCATGTATGTATGTCTTATTGTTGTTGCAAATCTCACTTGAGATGGTGAAATTGGCTTTGTAGACCACTGCTATGGACTGAACTGTGTCAGCCTAAAATTCATACGTTGAAACCTTAACCACTCATGTGACTGTATTGGAGATAGGGCCTTTAAGGAGGTAATTAAGGTTCAATGAAATCATAAGGGTACAAACTTGATCCCACAGGACTAGTGTCATTATAAAAGATATGTTTCTCTCTGCCTCTCTCCCTCTCTCCCTCCCTCCCCCCCAACCATCTCTGTCTCTCTGTCTGTCTCTTTCTCTCTTGCCACCATGTGAGGGCAGAGAAACACAACCATCTGCAAGCCAAAAAGAAAGTGTTACCAGAAACTGAACTCTGCTAGAACCTTGATCTTGGACTCTACGGTCTCCAGAACCATGAGAAAATACATTTCTTTTTTTTTTTTTCCAGCCACCCAGTCTGTGTTATTTTGTTATGGCAGCCTGAGCAGACGAAAACAACAATTAAACGTCCAGCAGGGTAAAAGAAGGTCTGTATAATCTGAACAGTTAGAGAAAACCTATTCTAAGACAAAACTACTATGTCAAAAATACATTGTATCTGAGTCCTTTCGTTTTCTTTTTAACACATTGAGGAATCATTTGGGGAAGTCTCTGAAAAACACAGCTTCCAGGGCCACTGGGGGCCACAGCCTCAGGGATTTTAATTCGGTAGGTCTAGAGCAGGGTCTGGGTTTTGGTGCTCTAATTTTTACATTCCCCAGATGATTGTGATGCGTCTCCAGGTTTAGAAACCGCTGTGCCAGGGAAACACATCAGAAAGAATAGAGTTAATAAGTGAAATCTCCTTCTCTCATGTTTTCTTCTCCTCTCCTCAAACCTACCTATCCTTCACCCACCTTTTTCTTACCAGTAAAATGACTTTCAATTAATCAGAGTGTTGAACTGAAATCAGTGTGTAGAACTTTTCTGATAAAGAACAAGAACCTGCCACTCTCTGGTCCAACAATTAGACGGTCTGCACAAAAGCAGAACACAAACCTGAGGAAGCCGCTGAATTGGCTCTGTCTGCTCAAGAGGTCTGTCACAGACCTCTAGACACTTGTATTCAAAATGGCCTTCTGGGTTCTTCTACTTACTTTCTTTTTATTTTTGCATTTTTTGATCTCCCAGCCTAGAAACAAGTGAAATTCCAACATTCCTTTTCCCTCCTGCCCCTCCTCTCTAGTTGGTCACCAAATCCTGTTGATTTTGCCTTATTAGGTCTGTCTCAAATACTCCCCTATTTCTATAGTATCCATAACCTCTGTCTTATTTCTGCTTCATATAACTTCACACATAATTATTGCAATAGCTCTGGTTTTCCTTGCTTGCAGTCTTGACCTGCTGTGATCCAATCCAGATTAAGATCCTTCATACTCCTTACGGTGACTGGCAGGGTTCCTCTTCCTTTCAAGGATAATTTCCAAAACATTACCCCAGCCCTGACCCCTAAACACACACCCCAAGGTCAGTCACACTGAACTATTTTATGCGCTGAACACTTTATCTTATGATTCAAATGAATTTCACACATTAGCTAGCATAAATCGCCCCTCTGCTCAGAATAGGACTTTCCCAAAATTTGTCCAGTCGTACTCATCATTCCTTCCAGACCATCCTAAATCCTGCCTCCTCCATGAAATGCTATAGATCTTCACCTGTAGGGTTAATAGGAAAAAATGTGAATAACTCAAATCTCTGAATAGGCCTGTTTGGGTAAGAAAAGAATATGGGGAGGTGAAAATCAAGCCTCGACATTGTGCCTCTAGAGCCTAGGATGTAAAGCCGAGTCTGCTGAAGCTATGATGAAGAGAGAATTCATTGCCTGGAGGGAGTCAGCTCTGCATCCTGTACTGCCCAACAGCTCCCCAACAGTGCTGGGGCAGGCACAGTCTTTCCTTCACCGTGCAGCATGGCCATGGAGAACAAGACAGCGGTGAGGAGAAGGCTTGAACCACCTCCCACATGGAGAACCATTTAAGCTATAACATTAGGGACCCTTACTCAAAATGTAAGAAGAAAGGAAGGAGTTGGAAATCCACTGAGGGAAAGGTAAAATATCAGAATATTTCACCATTGGTGCTGCCATTATGATGTCTGAAGTTCCTAGGGCTGAAATTTTAAGAGAGACTCTTGTGAGAAACTCAATCTACTTTCCTTCCAAGGACTTGCTTTGGGAAGTATTGTTAATAATAATTTCCAGAGCCTTATGTAATTAACTTTAATTTAAAACCTTTTTTAGGGGTGCCTGGGTGGCTCGGTTGCTTAAGCGTCTGCCTTTGGCTCAGGTCATGATCTCAAGCCTGGCATTGGGCTCCCTGCTCAGCAGGAAGTCTCCTTCTCCCTCTCCCACTCCCTCTGCCTCTGCTCCCACTCATGCTCTCTCTCTCTCAAATAAATAAATAAAATCTTTAAAAAAAAAAAAACATTTTTTAATACCAACACTTTCTGAAAGGATTGTGGCTAATTCTCTCTGTATAGACACATGGAATTCCCATGTTGACCCAGTCACCTATGTATTCAAGAATTTGCTGGAACTAAAGTAGGTTTGGAGCTCCCAGACATGCACTCTTTGCACCGCAGATTCAAAGAAGAGCAATTGTGTCTCCATGATGCTCTTTCTTTCAGTTTCAGTATATTCAATACAAGCTCACTCTTTTTCTGTCTCCCAGCACACCAGGCTTTGTATCAATCTTTAAGGAGGATACTAATGACGAAAGTACCAACTTTGAAGTCAGGAGACCTGGGATCTAATGCAGACCCTGCCTCTGACCAGACGTGTGACTTTGGAAAAGGCCATACCTATCTTTCTTTTCACAGCTTATATCCTTATCTGTACCAAAAAAAAAAAAAAAAGTATACTATATATTAATGTCTAAGGTGTCAGATTTCTCTAAAATTCTTGGGGATCTGATAAACAATTTTATATTGAATATATCTACATTGAAAGTACACCTCCATGTACTGATGATGGCCTTAAATAATTTATCTGCTGACTTCTCTAGGCCTCACTCCTGGTGCCAGCCAGGTTTTAAACCTCAGTGTTGCCATTCTCTGGCTACAAAGATTTGGGAATGTTGCCTAACTTCTTTGAACCAATCTACCAATCTAAAAGATGAGGATAATAATAGCCCTCTCCGCAAATGTTGTTGGAAAGATTAAATGAGTTAATACACATAGTATGTTTAGAGCAGCACTGCACATAGGAAGAACTCCATAAATGCCAGCTACTATTACCATCCTTATTGTCATGATAAAGTAAGAACAGCAACCTGCTTTGACTTCTCCCCTGATTTGTGAGGGTCAATTAAGATAATATATGCTGGAGTTCGATCGGTAGCGGGAGCGGAGAGCGGACCCCAGAGAGCCCTGAGCAGCTCCACCGCCGCCGCCGGCCTAGTTACCATCACACCCCGGGAGGAGCCGCATCTGCCGCAGCCGGCCCCAGTCACCATCACCGCAACCATGAGCAGCCAGGCCGAGACCCAGCAGCCGCCCGCCGCCCCGCCCCCCCCGCCGCCCCCGCCCTCAGCGCTGCCGACACCAAGCCCGGCACCACGAGCCTCGGCGCAGGGAGCGGCGGCCCGGGCGGCCTCACATCGGCGGCGCCTGCCGGCGGGGACAAAAAAGTCATCGCAACGAAGGTTTTGGGAACAGTAAAATGGTTCAGTGTAAGAAACGGATATGGTTTCATCAACAGGAATGACACCAAGGAAGATGTATTTGGACACCAGACTGCCATAAAGAAGAATAACCCCAGGAAGTACCTTCGCAGTGTAGGAGATGGAGAGACTGTGGAGTTTGATGTTGTTGAAGGAGAAAAGGGTGCGGAGGCAGCAAATGTGACAGGCCCTGGTGGAGTTCCAGTGCAAGGCAGTAAACATGCAGCAGACCGTAAACATTATAGACGCTGTCCACATCGCAGGGGTCCTCCAAGCAATTCCCAACAGAATTACCAGAATAGTGAGAGTGGGGGAAAGAACGAGGGATCGGAAAGTGCTCCCGAAGGCCAGGCCCAACAGCGCCAGCCCTACCGCAGGTGACGGTTCCCACCTTACTACATGCGGAGACCCTATGGGCGTCGACCACCGTATTCCAACCCTCCTGTGCAGGGAGAAGTGATGGAGGGTGCTGACAACCAGGGTGCAGGAGAACAAGGTAGACCAGTGAGACAGAGTATGTATCGGGGTTAGAGACCACGATTCCGCAGGGGTCCTCCTCGCCGAAGACAGCCTAGAGAGGATGGCAATGAGGAAGATAAGGAAAATCAAGGAGATGAGACCCAAGGTCAGCAGCCACCTCAACGTCGGTACCGCCGCAACTTCAATTACCGACGCAGACGCCCAGAAAACCCTAAACCACAAGATGGCGAAGAGACAAAAGCAGCCGATCCACCAGCTGAAAATTCGTCCGCTCCCGAGGCTGAGCAGGGCGGGGCTGAGTAAATGCCGGCTTACCATCTCTACCATCATCCGGTTTAGTCATCCAACACGAAGAAATGAAGATGAAATTCCAGCAATAAGAAATGAACAAAAGATTGGAGCTGAAGACCTTAAGTGCTTGCTTTTTGCCCACTGACCAGATAAATAGAACTATCTGCATTATCTATGCAGCATGGGGTTTTTATTATTTTTACCTAAAGACGTCTTTTTGGTAATGACAAACGTGTTTTTAAAAAAAAAAAACAAACCTGGTTTTTCTCAATACACCTTTAAAGGTTTTTAAATTGTTTCATATCTGGTCAAGTTGAGATTTTTAAGAACCTCATTTTTAATTTGTAATAAAAAGTTTACAACTTGATTTTTTCAAAAAAAATCAACAAACGGCAAGCACCCGTTAATAAAGGTCTTAAATAATTGTCTTTGTGTAAAAAAAAAAAAAGATAATATTTGCTGAAGTGATTTGTAAATGTAAAAGTGCTATTTAAAGTTAGGGAATTATACAAATGTTCAGCCACTGGTGACAAGACTAGGGAAAAAAGTATTACATATCCATATAATGCAAAACAATTCAGTAATTGGAAAGAAGGAACTACTGGTACTTGCTACATACAGATGAACCCAAAGACATTGTGCTAAGTAAAAGAAGCCAGACGCATAATATTGCATATTTATATGCACTGATATGCAAATTTATAAAGACAGAAAGCAGATCAGTGGCTGCCTAGGACAGGCAGTGGGAGCAGGGACATTGACTGTAAACAGGCATGAGGGAAATTTTTAGGGTAATGGAGATGTTCTCCTGTTGGACTGATGATGGCTGCACAACTCTGCACATTTAACAAACCCATGAATTGTATACTCACGACGGGCAAATGTTATGTTATGTAAGTTATACCTCAATAAAGCTTTACAAATAAGTCAATAAATATATATAAAGTTAAGGTATTATCATCACCTAATATGTTATATTGTAAACCCTGTTTCTTTGTTAAAAATGATGTGGAATTGTTGGGTTTTGCAGAGACAGTGAGAGTGTTTTGAGAGTTGTAAATCTCTATGCAAAGTAATATGACTAATAATAATAAATAATAATAAACATATCTTAAGACACTCTGTGATTGGTCCACCCAACACGCCCCATACACACACATCCGCACTGCCGTATTCTGCCACAGAAATCCCCTGCTTTGGTGAGTCTGAGTCCTACAGCCAACTGAGTCCCATAACCAAGGCCCATAATCTCTCCTTTTCCTCAGCACTCCACCAGCCCATCCCTGGAACACACTGCAAGATCTTTAGAGCCAGTCCTGAGTCTAAATCTCAACTCAGCTACATCTATATCCTTAGGCAAAGTATTTACCCCTGAGTTCCTCCTTTTCCCTGAGGGCAGGAAGACAGGCACTGAGACAGAAAGATTAGCCATACACAGAGAGAGCCTAGTCATACCCTGCACGTCTTTCCAAATTCAGCTTAGCCCCAATTCCTTCACAGAGGCTTCTCTGCTTCTTCAGCTCTTTCATGTAGTAATTCATGTAAGTGCCTTCCCCTACCTTGACTTTGGAGTTTCTTGAGGGAGGGACCAGATGTATGTCTTTCAAACATCCTGGCTGGGGGTGTTTAAGAAATATTTATTGAAAATGTGTTAACTCTTTCTACTCTTCACTGAGTGAGCTGCTTCTCATGATCACTTTCAGTAAAGAAGTATGTTGATCATGAGCCACTGCCAATACTACCAGAGCCTGAGGTTTAGTTCCTGATAGGGTTCTCCTAATCCACCTACTCTGCCTTACTCATTTCCTTATGGAAATAAGGCACGGAGAAATAGCCAGTGGATGCTCAGAAATAGCCAGTGGATGCCCAGAGAATAAAGCTTTTTCTTAGTGCACGGACAACTATGCCTGTAAAGTTTGGATCCTGATTACATATCATCATCAATTAAGTTAGTCAGCCTAGATTCATTATTTTGTTCCTTATATCTTGAGGTTGGTGAACACCATTAGCCAATAGAGTCAATGATTTTTTTTCTTTTCAAATTTTTATTTAAATTCCAGTTAGTTAACGTACAGTGCAATACTAGTTTCAGGAGTAGAATTCAGTGATTGATCACTTACATACGACACCCAGTGCTCATCCTAACAAGCGCCCTCCTTTTTTTTTTATAGTTTTCTTTTGAAGATTCTATTTATTTGAGAGAGAGAGAGAGAGCACGAGCAAGGGGAAGGGCAGAGGGAGAGCCAGAGCAGACTCACTGCTGAGCAGGGAGCCTGACGTGGGGCTTGATCCTAGGACCCTGGAATCATGATCTGAGCTGAAGGCAGACGCTTAACTGACTGAGCCACCCAGGCGCCCCACAAGTGCCCTCCTTAATACCCATCACCCAACTACCCCATCCCCCACTCACCTCCTTCCATCTACCCTCAGTCTGTTCTCTGTCTTTAAGGGTCTCTTACGGTTTGTTTCCCTCTCTTTTTTCTTTTTTTTCCCCCTTCCTATATGTTCATTTGTTTTGTTTCTTAAATTTCACATATGTGTGAAATCATATGGTATTTGTCTTTCTCTGACTTATTTCACTTAGCATAATACTCTCTAGCTCCAATCACATAGTTGCAAATGGCAAGATTTCATTCTTTTTTATGGCTGAGTAATATTCAATTATATATACATCTCACATCTTCTTTATCCATTTATCAGTCAATGGACACTTGGGCTCTTTCCATAGTTTAATAATGACAAATAAATATTTTAAAGACAAAATGCCTTCATTCAAAAGCATCGCTGGAGACTTGTCAATTGATAATTTGTTTGCCATATTTTGTCACTACCAGGCCCATCTCTACAGAGCCCCTCCTGGAATCTCTCCTTGGAGGAAGCATACTCAGCCATATGACTTACTTTAGCAAATGGAATATGAATAGAAGTGATTTATCCTATAATTGAGTAAAAGCTTTAGGAGCCATTGTGATATTATACTATTACTCTTCCCTCTAAAAACTGGTCTAACCCCATCAGCCTAGGTCCCCTAATGAACACATGGAGTGGACCTATAGCCAATTCACAGCTAATATTTACTGTAGGCAAGATATATACCAAAGATATATATCTTTGGGGTTTATGCTTTGATCCCATAGCATAACTTACTGACCACTGATTAGTGCAAAAAGCTATCTACAGACATTTCATCCTTTCCCTCTGGCCTTTATCACACCATGAACACAGAATGCAATTTGAAGTTCATTCTTCCAAAGCAACAGTAAAGGGTCACCTGGGTGGCTTAGTTGGTTAAACATCTGACTCTTGATTTCAGCAGGTCATGATCTCAGGGTTGTGAGATGAAATCCAGCATCTGCTTAAGATTCTCTCTCTCTCCCTCTGCCCTCCCTCACACCCCCACCCACACACACTCTCTCACTCTCTCTCAAAAAAAAAAAAAAGGCAACAGTAAAAGAGATAAGTATATCATAGGGTTGTTGGGATTGTTTGGTGGGATACCATATGGAGAGAACCTAGAACAGTGTAAACTCAGTAAGCATGAGCTCCTCCCCACCATAACTCCTTCCTTTTCCATTTTATTTCCACTTCCACAGTGGAGGTAGGAAACTCCAGGCAAATGTCTATTAGTCTTGACTTTTCTCTATAATGGTGACATGAAAAAGTCATACATAGTCCCTACCTGAAGAATATTCTAGTCTAATTCATATGAGGAAAATGCAGCATGTGTATGCTTGCTTCTTCATATATTTAAGTAAGTTTCCAGCATCCTAGCAGAAAGCTAACAAATAGGACTAGGATGTGTTTTGGGGATGGACACAAGCTACTGTTCATCATTTTTCCCACTCCCCACCACTACCAACCACCCCTTCTCCTTTACACACACAACCACCACCCGCACCTCCAGCTGGTTTTCCCTGATCCTCAAGGCTGGATCAGAGTGCCCTCCTTTGTGCTTCCACAGAACACTGTACTTCCCCCTTCTCCCAACTGTTATTTAGGATTGGCTTTGTTAGTTTGTGAATCAGTCTTCCCTCTATATTCTATGGTGCATCAAAGAAGAAACTGTGTCTTCTTTATTGTATTCCTAGAAGCTGGCTCATGCCTGGTAAAGGGCAGGTGTTTACCAACATTTTTGAATGAATGAATGAATTTGATCAGTTCATTCCTTCATAACGACTTTTGAATTCTCACCACAGTTGATAAATTTGTTACACCATGTGCCCAAGGCTCCATTCAATATCTTTATAGATATTTTTTGTTACGTGACAAGGAATTCTCCATTATGAAATCAGCACATAATTTACCTATACCTACAATCTTAAAGTACTCATAGAGCCCCATGGAAAGTCAAATGGGCAAGCCACAAATTGAATTATCAGCTGCTATTAAGCAGATGTTGAATTTCATTAAAACTGATAAAGTACATCCTAGAAATTAATTAACAGCTTGAGAATAACCATGAATCTCATGAAGCTAAAATCTGCCTCTAAAGCCAAGGTATGCTGAGGTATGTTCAGGAGAGTTTCCAAATGTATAATGTATGTTTCCATAGTTGCTAACACTGTAATAATCAAAGAATAAGTAAACTAATTTCCTTAAAAAAAAAAAAAAGACAAAAATGAACTCAAATTTTATTCATCTGTTGGAAGGATTCCAGAGTTGCCAGAACAGAACCTTATCCTCATTTACTCCTGGGGTATCTAAAAAAAAATTTAATCCTATGAGGTTCTTTTCTAAAATGAGGAAAGATTCTTGTTCTGTATGTTTTTACATAACAGCTCTATCATCAAACACATTTCAAACCGATGTCTTGGAAGTACTATCTTTCTTTGGTAGGAAAATATCCTTCCATCCCATCCTCCTGTTTGGCTTTAGTGTACTAAAGGATTTTTCTCTTAGGATTAACAGAAGCAAATCACAATTCATGACTAGAGTTTACCAACCTTCCTTTCTCTTTTCAGTGAAATTTCCCTTCACACCACCACCCAGCCACTGCTGATCCTGAGAAGCACTTCAGAAGGCAGGAAAAGGGCATGCATGCTTGCTTTCTGAATTGAAGAAGAATTTCATTTGTTTTAGAGAAGCCAAGCTACCAAAAAATTAAATCAAATCAAATAAAGCCTTCTCAATTCAGCCATAAAACCACACACTAGAAAGGCAAATGTGAGGCAGGCATTTTGGGGAAATATATGGGTTGTCTACAGAGGTTCCAAAGTCCTTTCAACTTGTATCAGGCTGTCTACAGATCATATAGTCTGCATAAGATTTGCTATTCTATTTTATAACTCCCCATCTCTCCTCTCCCATCTGCCAGGGTTGTAGTTCAAATAATCTGATTTTTTTTTTCCTCCCAAAATATCAGGGAATCAATCTATATGAAGCTCCAAGGTTTCAGAGCCACCCAAGTTCCCTCTGGGAAGTAACCAACCAGCCCTCAGGAAGCTTCCTTCAACAGTGCCAGGATTCTATAAAGTCCCTCCCAAGTTAACTCCTCTGGCCTTGAAGCAGGTGGATACCTCTGGAACACTGGGAAGAGCACAGAGACCTTGCCAACCTGAAATATCACCTCCAACATTTCCCCTTCCCCTTTTATCCTCTGCTTTCCCTACCTCTCTGCCCCCTTCCACTTTTCCCCACCCCAATGTTCCTCTACTTCTTCCTCATCCTCTTCTTCCCATCCCTCTCCTTAAAGCACCCTGTGGATGTTGACTGCAATTTTCTCCTCAAGGAAAGATGAGTAATTCACTTCCATAGGGTTTGCCTGGAGGAGCCAACGAGAGTATTCCCTCTCTCCCCAACCAAGGCTGGCCACAGAAAAAGAGTATGGGATTTGCCCTTCCTTGCACCACCTGGACCCTTCTCCTGGGCCGCCCCCAACAAAGGGCTCTGGATGTGGGACCCTTGTCCACACCACCAAACCCGTAAGCCAGGCTTATAGCATGGACAGCGCTGCCCTCTAGTGTTTGCAACTGGGAGCCCTGAGGGCGCCACCAGCTCCAGAATTTTTCTTTTACAGCCTAAGCAAGACCTGAAGCACCTCGGAGCTCCGACCCCCAAGTTCTCCTCCACAGCCACCGCCCGCACTGCACCCCGGCTCCCACCCCCTTCGCCGTTCATTGGTGTCCTGGGCGCCTGCAACCTGCCGGGTGATTTAGTAGACTGGCCCCTGCTCCTGTTCTTGTTCCTGCTCCCGCTCCTGCTCCGCCTCCTCCCAGCTCTCGCTCTCGCCTCCTCTTCCAGTCGGGGCGCCCAGACTTCGCAAAGCGCCTCGCCTGCCGCCCGCCGCGCCGCGGGGCTGCTCAGCGCGCCGCGCTCCCGGCTCCTTCTCGCCGCAGCCTGGGGGCACGGGCGCGGGCAAAGGACGCTCGAGGGGCCAGCGCCCCGAGCCCAGCGTGCCCTAGAGCCGGATGTGGAAACAAGCTGTGCTTTGATAGAGCTCAGGAGAGAACCGAGCGTGTTCGGAGTGAGACTTCGGGAGCCAGCGGGACGCCCCAGGTCACCCAGTGCGACGCGGCTGCACGCACCGCCCACAAGGTGAGGGGCGCACGCTGCCGGGGACGACTTCGGCTTCCCTGCTCACGCCCTCCTCGGGCCAGGGGCTCAAGCACTGGTGTAGGGATTTTTGCCCCCTCTGGGGCGCGAAGGCGGTGGGGGTTGGGGCACGGGGAGGGAGACTACGGGGGTCGCCTGGGCACTGTGCCTCCCCGTGGACCTCCTAGTAAGGAACGCATTTCTCGGTCAGACAACCCTCAGATGTGTGAAGCTGAGTGTCGACATTGTGTATAACTGTGGTTTAAGAATTTTACCCTGCTTCCTTGCAAAAGGATTTGAGGCGGCTTAAAGATGAAATGAATGTGGGAGGGGTGCTAGGAGGAAAAAACTTGAGTGGAAATCACGCGGAGAAGGGTGTGCGGCGAGGACCGCTGGAGGACGAGGTGATTTCAAAGCAACGCTGATTGAAAAACCTTTGATTAGAAAGGACTGTGCGGTTGCTCCAGCCCTCAGAAAATAATGATGTGCTTAGTCCCGATAAAGAAAATACCCAGGTGGGCAGGTGATGGGGTTGACTCATTTTCTTAAATTACAAAATAAACCTTGAAAGTGAGAGTTGAGACAGGAAGTTTAGTCTTTAGCTATTTCCACCCAATACTGCAAGGTGAGAGACTGGCCCCCTGCATAATGAAGATGAAAGGGCATCCAGGCTAAATGGAAGGGTTTCCTGCTCCTATCACAGGATGATACATCGTTTTGCATAGTTAAAATATACATACTTTTGTATTTTTTATTTTGGGGGGCTGTGTCCCATTTTGGATTCAACTCAACCCTGCTTGTCCTTGAGTTAGAAGGATGAGACAGAGGGTGTCAGCCTCCCCGGATGCTTCTTCCTAACCTTCCTCACTGTCCTTCCCTGCCTCCTGCATCGAATATCTCTGAGTCCAGGAGGGAATAACAGATGGTCAAATAAGTTGGGGGAGGGGTGTTTTTCCCAAAAGTGGGGTTCTCCCACCATTCTTCTTTTACCCCTTGCTCCAACAGCTTATGCTCCTTTTCTGAACTCGACATTACTCTGGGTCACATTTTTCTCTGGTTACACATTTGGACATAATGTGCCTGACCTTAAACACCCAGGATGGACCTGTGAATCTGAGGCTTCCCTGACTTAACCATTTATGGAGCAGGAAGCAGGGGCCTGGGTCTGGTTGCCTGTGCATCCTCTTCCATGGGGAGTATATTGGAAATACCTTTGAAATATATATTTGAAATACAGAGAGAAAATTATGAGCCAGCCTTTCTGCACTTGCTGGTGCACATGTATTCCTGCTGAGTTAAATGAGATGACCCTGTCTTCAACAAATAAATGAGCAGAGGCTTTTGAGGCCCACTAAACAAGTGCAGAAAATATACCTGCCTGCCTTTCTCCTCCCTTCAGAACTTTAGCCCCTAGACCATAGAACTGTGAAAATGAAGCAAGCCTCCCAAGTGGGACTCAGTTCAATTTCTGCACCATGTTTAAAGCAAAGTGTGTTGCTTATTTCTGAAATTGCATAGCACCTCCACAATGAACCATTTTGCTGCCTAGAGGTGGGAGAAGTACTTCTGCCCAGATATTTCATCACTAGAGAGCTATACAGAGAAACTCATTCAAATCCTGACTCATCATTGTTGATAAAACTTAACTATTATGTCATCATCACCTCATATGGGCTTTTGAAACCCAGGGACGGCTACAGATCTCTGTATAAATTGAGACTTGTAATGACAGAGCCGGAAAGGAGCTCGATAAATAATGTAGCCAAAACTCTGGTTCTCAGGGTCTTGGTAAATGCATGCCTAAATATTCCTGTAGGTGGTAATTGTTCCTTTCAAAAGGATTTCCAGGGATGAAGACTTCACAGATTATTTTTATATTAAAAAGTATTCAAATTGGCCATTTATATCTACCACCTGGCAAATTTAAAAATTCCACAGGAATCAACATCACCAACAGTAAACTCAAGTTTTCATTTTCTCTTCTGCCCATGGTGACTTGACTTTGGGGCATATTCCTAGGCCAGGTGTTTCTGGGTATCCTCTAGGACACACCATTCCCTTGGGCACATGTTGACGCATAAATCACAACCTCCCTTGATACTCACCCTGATGTCACATTCATTAGCCATTTTGGTACCTATTAAAACATTTGCTCCCCATTTCTTCTTACAGATGCCTGGTCAGCATCAATTATGTAAATAAATTTCTTTTCTTTTGAGGTAAATAACCAAGTCAGGATTTCTCAGAGAGAGTATTTAGGAAGAAACAAAATCTAGGACACACTGCTAGTTCAGGTGACACAGCAATGTTCCTATTTCCTGCTGTTTGATGAAATTATTATTGGAGAGCAAAGTGAGATTATCACCAGCAGCACCTTGCCCCAACCGGCTGAAGCTCCTTTCTATCAACATATTACACCACCACCACCACCACCAAGATTCCAAGGCTTCAAATCAAAAATATATCCCTTTACAGAAAACCTTAGGCCCTGACCATTGGGTTATCTTCTCATTGCTCAAACATCTGATTCCCCAGGCCTTGCCTTTATGCACATGACATTTTTTTTTCATGTGTCTGTGGTCCTTCTTAGAATTTTATTTCTGTGCTACCCTTTAAAAGTAAAAGATCGGGGGTGCCTGGGTGGCTCAGATGGTTAAGCATCTGCCTTCGGCTCAGGTCATGATCCCAGGGTCCTGGGATCGAGCCCCACATCAGGCTCCTGACTCAGCGGGGAGCCTGCTTCTCCTCCTCCCTCTGCCTCTCTCCCTGCTCATGCTCTCTCTCTCCCTCTCTGTATCTCTGTGTCTCAAGTGAATAACTAAAATCTTTAAAAAAAAAAAAAAGTAAAAGATCGAAAGCTAACATTTTAATAGGGGGAGGCCTTTCCTCCATTTCTGTAGGCTTATTTACATGAGAAAATAAGCTCGAAGGTGCTCAAGGGATGAATTTCAACCGAATGGCGGTTTATCGTTCATACCATATGCTGTCAGGGCCATCTCAGGGTATCTCCTGCTGTACACTCCTTTTTTCTCCACCTCCCACATTTTTCTACATATGAAATTATATGAACATTAACTTCAGGAAAACACTGAAGATAAGTATGCTTTATGAGCAAGGAGGGAGCAGATGGGTGGACAAGGAAGGAGAAAAGGGGAGCAGATGTGTGAACAGGGGAGAGAAAGGGGGAAATGGAGCAGCAGCTCTTTGGAGTGGCTAACTACTCCCTTGTTTCCTCCTCCCTGAGTCGTTGTGTGGCCCCTACAGCTTGGGGCCCAGGTGAGTGAATTTACCAAAGTCTATCTTCCTGGGAATGAAAGGACTTTCATCAGTATCCCATCTACTTTTCATAATTTAGTATCCCTCGCCACATTTTGTGGATTAAGAAATTGAGGACCAGAATTTATAAAGAATTTAGAATTTAGAAGATCAGAATTTATAAGGATCAGAATTTATAAAGTCAATTTGGCATACTCCTAGATCACAACAAACTGGTAAAATCCATGAGGATTCTATTTCTAAAACAGTTTGATTCTAGTCTTGTTTTTCATTCTTAGTGTTCTCTCTCTCTCTCTCTCTCTCTCTCTCTCTCTCTCTCCCTCTCTTTTTTGTCTTGCCCACTATGGATTACCTGATTCACTATGGATTACCTGATTCTCTATGGTCCTTATTCTAATAGATTTCAATGCTTTTATTTCATGGTTTTTTTCTCCTAAAGCATGCCAAATGAAAAATAACATAGCCAGCAGAAAAGTTGTAATAGGTTCATTGTTAGAGCTGTCTCCTGTTGGTCAGTTCTCAATACATGTAGTTGTAGGATTAGGAAGACAAAATCCTCTAGAAAAAGCTGTAAAACCTAATTCTTCTACATCTGGATCATTTTAAACTACAAGTTGTAAGAGGAATGAGCATCTCAAGATTCTAGTTATCAGTACAGGCCAGATGGAAGGTCTTTATGAAATCTGGCATGAGAAGGAAAGCATTTTTATAGGAAGAAGATAATATTTTGAAAAACAGCAACCAATAGAAGCAGCAGCTTGCAGTTTTAAAACTCTCAGATCCTTCTAATGACCCCATCTACCTACAGTGACCAAATAAAGTAAAAGCAGACCTCATGAAATGTCTTTCCTTAGCTGCAGCTGTTCTTTATCCCTTTATCAGATAA
Source organism: Neomonachus schauinslandi (assembly GCF_002201575.2). Lineage (NCBI taxonomy): Eukaryota > Metazoa > Chordata > Mammalia > Carnivora > Phocidae > Neomonachus > Neomonachus schauinslandi. Next base: position 71,793,830 of record NC_058410.1, on the reverse strand, counting down.
TGGGTATGTGGTGATATTTCCAAGGGATTTGGGAACGTTCTGACTCAAACATTAAAGTATGAGTTTTGTTGGGACAGCTTGCCCAAGAAAGTCACATTTGTGTCAAGATTTGTATTCTTGGGGGGCGCCTGGGTGGCTCAGTCGTTGAGCGTCTGCCTTCGGCTCAGGTCATGATCCCAGGGTGCTGGGATCGAGTCCCGCATCGGGCTCCCTGCTCTGCGGGGAGCCTGCTTCTCCCTCTCCCACTCCCCCTGCTTGTGTTCCCTCTCTCGCTGTGTCTCTCTCTGTCAAATAAATAAATAAAATCTTAAAAAAAAAAGAAAAAGATTTGTATTCTTGGGAATTGAAGACAAGTCAGAGTGTCTTTGGGGAATAAACTCCACCAAATGGATCATGAGATTTATGGGCAATACCACTCAAAAAGTGACTTCGGCTACAATACCCTAATAATGTCCAGAGTTATCATAGGTCTATTCATTTGCACTGGTGGGAGGGGAAAAGGAGGAAGGAACTGAGTGTCTGCTATGCTTCAGGAACTGTGCCAAGAACTGCACGTACAGTCTTATATTTAATCCTCACAAAAGCACTGTAGGGTAAGTGTTATCAGCCCCACAATTATCACCCCACTTTCATTCATGAAAAACCTGTATTCGTCATGCCCTGCTGTCTCTTTCAGAGAGAGACAAAAAAATCAGACTGAGTGAAGTGAACATACACGAAGAGAATACCTAGAGAGAAGGTTTGAGAAGTGTGCTGGTCATTGAGGGGATCCTATGAATTTGGACTTTACGTTTTAGGTAAAGGAATTATTACATGATTTTCAAATGTATTGATTAAGAATAATGTTCATACAGGGAGGCATACAAATCATAATTGTTAAGCTCAGCAACTTTTCTCAAAGTGAACATACCCATGTCACTAACCACCACCACGATAAGAAATGGAACATAGCCACCACCCAAGTTTCCTTCATGTCCCCACCCAGTCATGACTTCACCCTCCCTAAATGTACCGACCTGCATTCCAACATCACAGATTATCTTGAGTTTATAGCTGTATAAATTGTGTAGAATGATATCTTTTATGATCTGTTTCAGTGTTATATTCATGAGATTCATTCATGTGGATGGTTATGCTAGTAATCTGTTCACTCATTGCTGTTGTTATACAGCACTGTGTTGTAGGAATATGCCACCAGTTAATGATCCATTCTCCCGTGGATGGGCATTTGGGTTGTCGCCAGTTTTTTGCTATGATAATGCTTTATTATGGTATTTTAAACTGTTGACCAAAATAATTAGTTTGGTGTTATCGAGACCTCACTCCCGCTGCACTATGGAGTGGAAGAGAGTAAGTGTGAAGGAGGCAGTTATTGTGACAGCCCAAGCCAAGGCTGTAGCAGTAGACACGGAAAGAGCAAAACAAGAACATGATGAGTTAAAGCTACAGTGGAAGAAGGAAATGATAACGTGTGGATATTAAATAGAAACAAATCTGTGTTTGAAAGAAGCACTTTGTTTCTCCCCTGGCTCCCACCATGCCCTTTCCTCCTGCAAAAGCACCCCTCACACCCCAAATTGTAATGGTTAGTTGCTTAAAAAGAAACATGAACTATGTCACATTTCCTGAACTGTTGACCTATGAATCATTTGCTTTTCCCTTCAATTTTGTTTCACAATTACCAAAAAAGAAGGAGATGATAATGAATCAGCTAAAACTTTGTCTTACCTTTTAGAGTACAGAAGTCAGGGCAAGAGAATGGAAATAAGTGAAATAGAATGTAGACAGCCTAGTCTCGTTCTGGTTGGTTTGAGAGGACAGATCTAGTTAACAAAATGTGCAGAGAAGCAGATTCCAGCACCTGATAGAAGAGCTGTCTAACGCTATCTGAAACACAGACTGTCTGTGAGGTGTGCACTCTGCAACACTGGGAAGTACAGCATGCTTGGGGACATGTCACAGGTTGGGTTCTTCATGCTCTAAGAGAAACATAGTCTAAGATGAGGTTTATTGTGCATGATGTTGATTAGGGAATGCCCTTGGGAACCACACTGAAGGAAGAGAAGGAAACAGGATTGGACTGAGGGAGAAACTGAGCTGCTTGTTGGTTGAGTAGACCCAACAACAGCCTCAGCCAACCACATGGGGAGTCTGAGCAAAAATGATCCATCAAAGTTGTCCCAAGCTAGGCGAAAAGGGTCAGACTTTCCAGCCTCTTCCTGAATCAGGTGCTGAGTGTGAGCTGCCTCAAAAAGAGCACCATGTTAGGAGAGACAGCTCTCCACAGCCAAGGACATCCCTGAAGGGGCTGACAGCTGGAGGCTGTCCTGACCCAATCTCAGCAGCTGGCTCCAAGCTCTGTCTTTTGAAAGGGATCGAGGCAGTATGTCTCTGTGTCAATCTCAGGACATTTTTTGGTAAGATTTTATTTATTTTTTTGACAGAGAGAGACATAGCGAGAGCAGGAACACAAGCAGGGGGAGTGGGAGAGGGAGAAGCAGGCTTCCCGCAGAGCAGGGAGCCCGATGTGGGACTCGATCCCAGGACCCCGGGATCATGACCTGAGCTGAAGGCAGATGCTTAACGACTGAGCCACCCAGGCGCCCCTCAGGACATTTTTTTATTCAGACTTCAACTACAGGGGATTAAACTAGATAACCTTCCAGGTGCCCCCCTGAGATCTGCATGTACTTATTTCATTAGACTTTCCAGGTTCCTTTTGGCTTTGAGATTTGCATTTACTTATTTCACATATCCAGGTTTCTAAGCCACTGCAGAGTTTACAAACTGTTGTAAATAATTTGCCAAGTCACCTTTAATCTCTCCTCCCTCCCATTTCAGCAAGTAAATCTATCACTTGAACCAGCAAGTGGATGGAAGGCAAGAATTCCCATAAGCATATGAGGTCCCTTGATGCAGAATTTCTCATGAGAAGGTAGAGAGGGTATCCTGCCAGCTGTCTTCGGAAGGAGCTTCTTAAATAATCATAAAGGGTCTGTGTGTGTGTGTGTGTGTGTGTGTGTTTAACGCTTGAAACAGACTTTGCCTTTGCCATAACTGCTCCTTTTATGATTGGACCTGCATGACAGCTGAAACATAACAGAAAAACTGCTCATGAGAAACCTCTCCTTAATATTTCTGGCTGTTCAATTAAGTAACGTAGTACCCCACAAAGGGATTGTATGCTGTACACTTTTGACAAGAGGCTGGCTGAAACTTGGCAGCTTAAAGAACCTCTAAGAGCAGATTCTACTGGGGAAACCCCTGCTCTCACATCAGACACAGGAGTTCCTGAGCTGGAGATGCTACCTCTGACCTAATAATTCATTCCATCTTTGCCTTCAATGCTGGAGCTGCTGCTCCCAGTTTACCACAATTGTATTTAGTGCACTGCTACCAAGAGCCACTCCACAAAATTGCTATGGCCCACAAAGGGCAATATTACACTGTTTTCTGCATCCATCCCAGCTCCAGTCCTGGGTGCCACTTTGTTTTCTCTCCCACAGTTTGGTCCCCTTTCAGAAATAGTTTTTGTATCTGCAAGAGCATCGTTATAAAAGAAACATAACCTTTTAAGAAAATATCACTAGTTTTTTTGGCCTTTGTTGTATTGATATTCTGTAGGAGTTCCTACTCTATAATTCTCTAGTTTGCTTCTGTTGATTGTAATCTGATGCTCTCCCTCACTTTGTCCTTATCACCTAAAGTAACTTCTTTGACTACTCGGTGCCTCAGTTGTCCCAGCTCTACAATGTGAATGACAATTCCTGCCTTAGAGACCTATTGTGAGGAGTAAAGGAAAGTAGTACAACATAGGCCATGAAGAAATGATAGGTATTACTACAATTATCATTATTATCCCTGTGCGGGGTGTTGTACAAATAATCCTGACCCAAATTGAGGTAAAGAATGTGGTCCTGGCCTTGGAAAAAATAAAGAGAGATGGGTCCAGGCCAAGTTCCACTGCCCTGAACCCTGTTGGCAAGAATTTTTTCTCTTTTAATTACTAAATATTGCCTCAGATCAGATATATCCTCAAGCCCCAGAGAATGCCTTTGCCTGCTACTTTCCCCAACCACTGAAACTCCACACCCTGAATCCACTCACAAATCCCTTCTTTATACATGCAGGACAAGAGACTGATCCCAGCATATGACTCTGGAGTTCCCTTTGCAATTGCTCGGCATCTAGAAACTCATGATTTCTGCACTGTCTGTAGGGGTGCCTCTCAAATCTTAGTGTGCAGAAGAATTACCTGGAAAGCATGTTAAACCTCATGTTTGTGGTCCTCACCTACAAAGCTACTAATAAATAGCAGGGTGGGGTGAGGCCAAGAATTTAAATTTCTCACAAAATCCCAGGGGATGGTGATGCTGCTTGTCTGCAGACCACACCTTGGGTAGCAGGAGATCTATGGGAGTCAGCAGGACACACAAAACTAAATGTTTTTGTTACAGCCAAAGAAACAGAAAAACATGTAAAGGAACTTACTCTGAAAGAACTACAGACCTGATTAGAGACAAGTAATCTTTAAGCAAGAAAGCATGTAGCTGTCATATTGCAAGTATTTTATTACTGGAGCCCTCTTTATGGGGAAGGCAAACTGCCTTTAAAAATATGAGCAAGAATATCACATTGATGAGACAATGACCATCTCAAAGGGTACCAAAGTTTACAAAATTCAATATATAGTCACAGTTTTTTAAGAACTGGTAAACTAGTAATCTAGGAATAGAAATAAATTTCTTAGTTAACTAGAAGTAGAAAGGAACAGTTTTTTACATTAAGAACATCTTTCTCAAACAATAGCCAACATCATGCGTATTGGTAAAATACTATACAGATAAGACAAGGATGCCTGCTAATAGCACCATCAATGCAATAGAAAGAAGGAAAAGAAAAGAGAAGAAGTGATATAAATTTATAAATACTGGTCATGCAGTAGCTATATTATTACTTACAGATGATATCAACCAGGAAAACACAAGTGAATAAATGAAATTGCCATTAAAAAGTGTGTGGAAATTCAATAAGATGTCTGGCTATAAAATACACAAAAGCCAATAGGTTGGGCGCCTGGGTGGCTCAGTTGGTTAAGCGACTGCCTTCGGCTCAGATCATGATCCTGGAGTCCTGGGATCGAGTCCCGCATCGGGCTCCCTGCTCAGCGGGGAGTCTGCTTCTCCCTCTGACCCTCCCCCCTCTCCTGCTCTCTGTCTCTCATTCTCTCTCTCTCAAATAAATAAATAAAATCTTAAAAAAAAAAATTAAAAAAAAAAAGCCAATAGGTTGCCTGACTAGCAACAATATAATTGTAGGGTTTTGTACTAAGCTTGCAAATCACTGGGGAGAAAACAGGCCTAAGAAATGTAAAAAGATTCTGTCAGAGTCCAAGAAGAATAAGAATTGAAAGCCCACCTCATCTGAAGAAGATGGAGAAAGAGGACCCTGCAGGAAAGGACTCCACATTCCAAAACTCATCCCTATGAATTCTGTAATATTTATCTCTCCATGATTTCTGACAACACAATGGGGTGTTGTAACTAACTCTCGCCTGTATTACTGTAAGTGAACAAGAATAGTGTACTTATTTAGGTAGCTTACATCTTAAAACTTTATTACATAGTACAAATTTTAATGTTGAACTCTGTCCTACTCAAGGAAATCTTTGTCACCTGCATGAGAATTCGGCATTTAGTAATCCATGAATCTCTTCTGCCATATTGTCCAGCACAATTTAAGTAAACATTCAGGGAAAGAAGAAGGGTTTCCTTTTTCATTATATTTTCATTTGATCATTCTGTCCCTCTGAAACTAATTCAGTTCCTTACACAGATGCTTTTTAAAAATCAAGTATTAGGGCGCCTGGGTGGCTCAGTCGGTTAAGCGACTGCCTTCGGCTCAGGTCATGATCCTGGAGTCCCTGGATCGAGTCCCGCATCGGGCTCCCTGCTCGGCGGGGAGTCTGCTTCTCCCTCTGACCCTCCCCCCTCTCATGTGCTCTCTCTCAAATAAATAAATAAATCTTTAAAAAAAATAAAAAATAAAAATAAAAAATAAATAAAAAAAATAAAATAAAAAAAATAAAAATCAAGTATTAAATATATTTAATTAGTAATTAGCAATTTTGCAAATAAATTTACAAGATACACCCGTATTGGCTAGCATATTTTTTAGCATATTTTATTTCAAAGATTCTAAACTAGTAAAGCAATGTAATCCCCTGACCCTTTCTGTGACATGATAAAGCCTGTTTCTAAGGCCATCTGAGGCCTTAATTTATGCCCAAGGCATTGGAAGACCAAAATGTACTCACCCTAGGGTTTGGTCACTTACATATAAATGGAGCACCTTACAAGGGATGAAAAATGACTTTAGTGGAAACAAAAGTCTCAACTCTTACAAGACTTGATTAGTTTTTCAGCTTGGTAGCAGAAGCGATGCTCCTGTGAAGCAGATGGAGCAATTTTCTCCAGCACATCCATGGCAATTTATGCCTTCATACCAAAAAGGTGGCCAGCCAGGTCCCACTGACTTTTGGATAATCTCTCACATTGCCTTGAGTGTACTAAGCGCCTCTTTCATAGGCATATATAACATTGGTGTGCATTTAATTAATAATTGATGGTTCTAAAATATTGTTATTATGATTGCTACACATTACTGTTGTAATATTAAAATATGTGGTATATGCAGCATATGGCTTGTCTGTTTAATTAAAATGAGTATGAATCTAAGGGTGAAAAGGCATGGAGCAGAGACTTAGACTCAGAGGCCTGGGTGAACACCCCAGCTTCCTGGCTGTGTGAGCTGTACGGTTTGTCATCACTAGAATAAGACAATAATAGCTGCCCTGCCCCCCTAGCCTCCTTTTAGGGAAGTTTCTCAAATCAAGTGTGCTATTGGAATTCATTCTTTACATCATCGCTGTGTTAAGTCAAACTGCATCTTGTCTTACTCCTAGGAGGCAGTTCAGCACAGGGCTCAAGCTCTGATGTCCAATGAGCCAGGAGCTCTGCCATTTGCTAACTACTTGCTTTGGGAAAATTACTTCACCTCTCTAAACCTTAATTTCCTCATTTGTTAGACATGGCTGGCATAACACTACTACATCATAGGGCTATTCTGAGAATTTAAAATATGTATTAGTTATCTGTTGCTGCATAAATTACCCCAAAACCTAATGGCTGAAAACAACAGACTTATTTTCTCACAGTTTATGTGGATTGGGAATCCAGACATGGCTTAGCCGGGTCCACTGGCTCAGGTTTCTCACAAAGCTGCAATCAAAGTGTCAAACAGGAGTGCAAACATCTCAAGACTCAGCTGGGGGAAGATATGCTTCCAAACTCACTCGTGTACTTATTGACAAGCCTCAGATCCTAGCTGGCTGTCACCTGGAGACTTCAGTTCATTGCCACATGGACCTCTCTACAGGGCGATTATCAACAGAGCTTGCTTCTCCCACATGTTGCAGCTTGCTTTCCCCAGAGCAAGGGCTCAGAGCAAGAGATTCCAAAATGGAAGGCACAGCCTTTTTGTAACAATCTCAGAAGTGACATCCCATCACTTCTGCTATATTTCATTCATTAGAGGCAAGTCACTAATGCCAACCCATACTCAAGGGCAACGAGTTACACAAGGGCAGGAAATACCAGGAGGAACAGGTCATTGAGGGCCACCTTAAAGCTGTCTGCCACAATATGATAATATACTAACAGCTGTTTGATAAGGACTCAATTCAGTATCAGCTGCTATTACTACTTCAGTACTGTTCTTAGACTGAAATTAGATAATCTATGTAAAAGAAATTTGTAAAATGTAAAGATCAATGCAAAATCAAGATTTTGTTAGGTTTTTTTTTTAGTTTTTGTTTAAATTCCAGTTAGTTAACATACAGTGTAATATTAGTTTCAGGCGTACAATATAGTGATTCAACATTTCCATACAACACCTGGTGCTCATCACAAGTGCACTCCTTAATCTCCATCATCTAATTCACCCACCCACCCCCACCTCCCCTCTGGTAACCATCAGTTTGTTCTCTATAGCTAAGACTCTGTTTCTTGGTTTGTCTCTCTCCCTCTCTCTCTTTTCCCTTTGCTCATTTGTTTTGTTTCTTAAATTCCACATATGAATAAAATCATATGGTATTTGTCTTTCTCTCACTTATTAACTTAGCATAATACTCTCTAGCTCCATCTATGTCGTTGCAAATGGCAAGATTTCATTCTTTTTAATGACTAATATTTATTTATATATATATACAGAGTAATATTTATTTATATACACACACACACACACATATATATATCCCACATCTTTTTCGTCCATTCATTAGTTGATGGACACTTAGGCTGTTTCCATAATTTGGCTATTGTAGATAATGCTGCTATAAACATTGGAGTACATGTACCCTTAGAATCTGTATTTTTGTATTCTTTGGGTAAATACCTAGTAGTGCAATTGCTGGATCAAGGGTAGTTCTATTTTTAACTTTTTGAGGAACCTCCATACTGTTTTCCAGAGTGGCTACACCAGTGTGCATTCTCACCAACAGTGCAAGAGGGGTCCTTTTTCTTCACCTCCTCGCCAACACCTGTTGTTTCTTGTGTTGTTGATTTTAGCCATTCCGACAGGTGTGAGGTGGTATCTCATTGTAGTTTTGATTTGTATTTCCCTGATGATGAGTGATGTTGAGCACCTTTTCATGTGTCTGTTGGCCATCTGGGTGTCTTCTTTGGAGAAATGTTTGTTCATGTTTTCTGCCTATTTTGTAATTGGATTATTTTGGGGTGTTGGGTTGTATAAGTTTTTTTATATATTTTGGATACTAACCCTTTATCAGATATGTCATTTGCAGATACCTTCTCCCATTTTGTATGTTGCTTTTTAGTTTCATTGACTGTCTTCTTTGCATGCAGAAACTTTTTATTTAGATGTAGCAGAAAGAGAAATTAAGGAATCAATCCCATCTACAATCCCAATTAGAATCAAAAACAATGAAATACCTAGGAATAGGGATGTCTGGGTGGCCCAGTCGGTTAAGCATCTGCCTTTGGCGCAGGTCATGATCCCAGGGTCCTGGGATCGAGTCCCACATTCAGGCTCCCTGCTCAGCAGGGAGCCTGCTTCTCCCTCTGCCTGCCACTCTCCCTGCTTGTTCTCTCTCTCTCCTCTCTCTCTCTCTGACAAATAAATAAATAGATTTTTTAAAAAAGATACCTAGGAATAAACATAACCAAAGAAGTGAAAGACCTGTACTTTGAAAACTATAAAACATTGATGAAAGAAATTAAAGATGACACAAAGAAATGGAAAAAACATTCCATACTCATGGATTGGAAGAACAAGTATTGTTAAAATGTCTATACCACCCAAAGCAACCTACACATTTAATGCAATCTTTATCAAAATACAAATAGTGTTTTTTACAGAGCTAGAACAAATAATCCTAAAATTTGTATGAACCACAAAAGACCCCAAATAGCCAAAGCAACCTTGAAAAAGAAAAGCAAAGCTGGAGACATCACAATTTCAGCCCTGTCATCATCAAGATAGTATGGTACTGGCACAAAAATAGACACATAAAACAATGGAAGAGAATAGAAAACCAAGAAAGGAACCCACAAATATATGGTAATCTTCAACAAAGAAGGCAAGAATATGCAATGGGAAAAAGACAGTCTCTTTAACAAATGGCCTTAGGAAAACTGGACAGCTACATGCAAAAGAATGAAACTGGACCACTTTCTTACACCATATACAAAAACAAATTCAAAATGGGTTAAAAAGACCTAAATGTAAGACCTGAAACCATAAAAATCCCAGAAGAGAACACAGGCAGTAACTTCTTTGATATCACTGTAGCAAAGTCTTTCTAGATATGTCTTCTGAAGTAAGGGAAACAAAGGTAAAAATAAACTATTGGGATTTTATTAGTTTTATTAATAGTGAGAATTTAGCTCCACATTACAGGTGGTGATATAAGAACAGCAAACCAAGCATTAAGATATCTGAATTCTACACCTTACTCTGCAAATGACCTTGGCAAAACCATCTATTTGTTTTATGCCTTAGTTCTCTTATAAGACCAATGATAATAACAGGACAAAGTGAAATAATATATATGAAATTATGCTGAAAAGTAAAGAAATGAGGTTATGATGATGATTGTGATTATGGTGATGATGATGATGATTACAACAATGATACAGATGATAACATATTTCAGCTACTGCTTCTTGGTCCTCTATTGACAACTGAACTAAGAAGATGTGATTTTTATCAGTTTTATTTTAAATGTATGTATCAAATCCAGCTTCTTGCAGTGTTTACAATAATTTTATATGGCTTAATCTTATCTGGCTTTGCACATTAGATATGCTGCCCTGAAAAATGGATGCAAATAAAGTTTTGGGAAACTGACCCATAATTCAAATGCACAGAGAAGGTTTGCATGTATCTAGTGGAATTTTACAATGCACATGTGATGTTGTGATATAATTAAAATGTTTTTGTAATAGAAATAATCTTTAAGTAGCTTGAATTTTCTGATATTATATCAAGTCCTGTAGAACTGAGCACACCTGTGTAAATATTCTTCTAGAATATAATCAAGCTTTATAGTGATTGAAGAAAGAACTCACAAAACACCCTTTTGAAGTAGGCAAATAAAACCAACTCTTGATTATCTAAAAGGGTGTTTTATGTTTGATTCTTGTGCTATCTACATTTCTTCTCTCACTGTACAGTGACACAAATTTAGCAGGTACAAAACACGTAAAGGTTCATTCAACTCACTTTAAGGGGTTATTTTTCTTTTGCTTAAAAATGTATTTACATATTCATTGTAGAAACTATGGAGATACAGAAAAATATATGGAAGAGAATTCAAACTACTTCTATTCCCACCAGCAAGAGATTGTCACTATTGATTTCTGCCTCCACTGCTTTTCCTCTATATGGATAGAAATTTTTTTAATAAAATTAGAAACATACTATGTGTTTTTTTATTTCTACATGTTTCCAATTAACATTATATCTTTAATACTTTCACATATAGGGGCACCTGGGTGGCTCAGTCAGTTGAGCAGCTGCCTTTGGCTCAGGTCATGATCCCAGGGTCCTGGGATCGAGCCCCGCATCAGGCTCCCTGCTCATCGGAGAGCCTGCTTCTCCCTCTCCCTCTGCCTGCCACTCTGCCTACTTGTGCTCTCTCTCTATCTCTCTGTCAAATAAATAAATAAAATCTTAAAAAAAAATGCTTTCACATGTAATTAAATATTCTTTAAAAACATCACTTCTAGTAAGTATATAACATTCTACTGTACAGAAATACTGTAGATTTTACCAATCATTACTACTGGACTTTTGGGTTATCACTAGGGTTTTTTAACACTATAAATCGTAGTGTAAAAAAAAGTTTTTACATGAATCTTTGTTCTTTATGATTCTGGTTATTTTGGTAAGGGTTCTATAGTAAAAGAGTCCTTGAAGTCATTAGGAGGAAATAAGGCTTGGTAATTTAAGTGTGAATAGGATTTATATACACCCCATGGCCTTTTTTTACCCCTCCCTGCCCACTCCCCTTTGGTAGAAATTTATAGGCTTTATTTCTGGAAATGGCCAAAGCAACAGTCTAAGTGGGGTAGCCATCTGTCATATTTTTGCCCACCCAGCATCCATCCCCCTCCTCTGGTAATAGTGGACTGATTTTCCTTGAGGAACCACATCTCTTCATTCTCAATTCATATGGTTTAGATCAAATTGAATGTACACTTTGCTCCAAAAGTTACAGTGACCTAGACCAATCACAATATCTTGTTCTCCAGGCCACTGTGATTAGTTCAGGGATGGCCCATGATCCAGAACAGGCCAATCAGAGTCAGTGAAACTCAGTTTGGAGGTTCACAGGTGCCATCAAGGCATTCTGTCTGTACTGGCTTTGGAAATTTGAGGATCTATGCCTGGAACTGCTGGGACCCTCCTTACATGGAGGAAAGAAGAAATGGAATGAGATTCTTGGTTTCTACTGTTTGAATTTCTGTATTCACCTGTGCCTGATTTCCTGTGGACACTGAGGTTTTATGAGCAAATACATTCCTGTTTTTGCATAAACCAATTTAAGAGGATTTCTGTTATATGTCTTTGAAAGGATCTTCACTAATCCAGAGATCTTACACTCTCAATTGATGAAGATGAGTTTTGGTTAAGATAGTGTAAGTACATACTTTATAACTTTTTGAATTGTGGTTAAGGCAGATTCTGGAACTGAACCCTAGTTCCACTGCTCACTATGAAACTGAGGGAAACTTCCAAGACCTTTCCCCCACCTCAGTTTCCCTACCTCATTCCCCAATGAGGAGAATGCTGATACATACCTTGGAGGGTTTTTGAAGGGTTCAGTAAGTTGGTGTAAAAGGTGCTTAGGACAGTGTCTGGCACCTCATAAGTACTGTGTAAGTGTATGCCTGCTGCTACTATTGTTTTTTTGAAGGTGGAAAGTGAAACACAGAAGAATAAATTTCACTTATGCAGAGATTTATCTGCCAAGCTAGTATTCAAACTCAGATCTTCTCTCTTCTCTCCTCTCTCCTCTGTTTGGTGTGCCTTCTTAAAAGATGATGTGGTTAACATCATCATCTTTATGACAGAGATTTAAGCATTAAGTTTTGAGAGGGTTTCTGTCCACATATTTGAATATTTCTGTGAAAAGCATTTGCGAGAGGTCTGAAGCCCACAAAATAGGTATACGTTACAGCAGTGACCAGACCCTATTGTTAGGACTGTAGGTTATTATAACTTGTAACTGAATAGCTTTTATTAAAGTAAATTTAATTGAATTTATTGTTAAATTTATTGATTTAATTTAATTTAATTTTTTTTTTTTTAGATTTTATCCATTTATTTGTCAGAGAGAGAGACACAGCAAGAGAGGTAACACAAGCAGGGGGAGTGAGAGAGGGAGAAGCAGGCCTCCCGCGAGCAGGGAGCCTGATGCGGGGCTCGATCCCAGGACCCCGGGATCATGACCTGAGCCGAAGGCAGACGCTCAACGACCGAGCCACCCAGGCGCCCCTATTGATTTAATTTTGAAGTTAAAATACGTTTTATTGTAATTTCTTTTTAACAAGTGACTGAAAAAGAAATAGTTGGTACCTTTTGCAGGTTTTTTTAAATTTTTTAAATAAAATATAACTTACCACTAAACCAATTGCTCTTGTAAAATGGTTGAATCATTTGGCTCTCATTTAGTAGGTTCCCATTACCTTCTGAGTGCTGGGTGCACGTGTTTGCTGGGGGAGGCAGCTGGTCTCCTAAATGTAAATCAGATTTCATCATGTCTGGCTAGGAGAGAATGTGGCATATGGCAAATGAATACACAGCTGCCTGGTGAATTTTTCCACCAAGAATTGGTCTAATACTTAAATGCAGAGTGAAGAAAACATTTTCTAAATAAGAATATTATGTTCAGGGGTGCCTGAGTGACTCAGTTGGTTAAGCATCTGACTCTGGGTTTTGGCTCAGGTCATGATCTCAGGGTTCCACACTCAGTGCGGAATCTGCTTGAGATTCTCTCCCTGTCCCTCTCCCTCCCCCTCTGCTCCTCCCCCACTTGAGTGGGTGTTGGGTGCCCTATTTAGTTGTCCACATTGATCAAGTTAACCTGAAAATCGCTTCTCAGTCCTTAACTTTGTACTTCACCAACAGAGCTTTTGAAGTATTTGTGTTTTTCTTTTTTTTTAATGTTTTATTTATTTATTCATGAGAGTCCGAGAGAGAAAGAGGCAGAGGCAGAGGGAGGAGCAGGCTCCCCACCCAGCAGGAAGCCCGATGCGGGACTTGATCCCAGGACCCTGGGATCATGACCTGAGCCGAAGGCAGACGCTCAACCATCTGAGCCACCCAGGAGACCCTTGTGTTTTTCTTTTCATGAAGAGCTCTTAAAGTTTTTTTGCTTAGACTCCAAAGTAGGAAATTAATTTAAATAGCATTACTTTCAAACTAGACTTCTGAAAACCTCCATACATCATCATTAAATCTAAATTTTTTTTTTCCTTAGAAGATGCAACTTTTAAAACCAGTGCCATTTCCTATGTGAATATAACTATATTGATTTATGAAGTCCAGGAAGAATTACCACTAGAGAAAAAGACAGACTAGAGGAACACTGACTGTTAAGCAGATAAAACATTTTAAACGGATAGTAATGCTCCTTTTACATGTCTTTGTGCTAACTGATATTTCTACTCATTTTCCAAAAGTAAATTGCAGATTGATGAAGAATATATTCAAAACTCAATTCACTAAAAGAAAAAAACAATAGATATGTCTATTTAAATATACCCTTCAAAACTGAAAAATGTTTTTCTAATAATAATATAAATGGGATAATGCAAATAATGTCACCTGAGTTTTAAGTGGCACACAATATTTCTGGCTCCCAGATTTATTACTGTCATAAGTAACAGAAAACAAAATAGAAACTAGATACAGCCAGGTATTGGCAAATATCTTTCATACAATTTTTAAGAAACTCAGAATAACTGACCCTTTATTGGTGTGAATTTTCCTTAGTCGAGGCTCTCTTGATTACAAGTAACAGATTCCCACTTCAAATTAGCTTAATCATGGTGGGAATTTATTAGAAGATAAGAGGATATTTGGTGGGAACCCAAGAGCCAGAACTAGCTGCTAGGAAGTTATCAGGAACCTGGGACTCAGTATGTATATGTCTTTCTCCAGCCCCCTTCCCTTTCTCCCTCCCCTAAGCTGGATTTGTCTTTTAGTACATCTGCATGCATGTAGCCAAATGAAGGTGTTCCACAGCAACTTAGTTTAGATGTCCAAGTTGAAATAATCCAGAGAGAAAACCAATAAGTGTCTCTCACTTGAAGGCCCAAATTTTTAGAAAAGAGACTGATTGGCCCAGCCATAATTAGGTGTCTACCCCTGGCCCAATCAACGATAGCCAGGGGGTAAGGTTATGGAATGCAAACATGGTTGCTGAGAATCTAGTCCTAGCAGGAGGGGAACAGTATGCAGAAAAAATGAGGATATGGGTTATAGATATACACCCCCAAAAGTCGTCTGTCTGTTTTTCCTTTGGCTGACACATACATACATACACACACACACACACACACACACACACCCCTACCTTTATTCCTCTTTATTAAGAAGTCTCCCTGCCACACATGATTTAACTATCTTACATTGAACTATGCTCTTATCCACCTTCTTCCTATAGGGAGTTAATCCAATCAGTCGTATCCAACAACTGAAACCAAAAATGTCATCAATAGGCCCCTCTCTTCACAGTGAATGATCTCCAGATTTGTCCATTTTCCTTCTAGGTCAGACTCAATTTTGTTCAGACAATGCTCTTTCCCATTCTGCCATGCAATGCTTAAATGGTAAAATTAGAAAGCTATCAGAACCACAAATGCTCCCACATAGAAAAGATGCAAGAAGCAAAAATATTCACTGCAACACCACATATTGGTTTTCAGACCACAGAATATATTGCATCCCACAGGACAAGAGTTACAAGGTGAAGGGTAGGATAAACACATTTTATGGGCATCCATTAGTGTTGGGGTAGGTTCTTTGCTCAATCAACTGCTTTACTACCTCATAATGCAAATGAAGGAATTCTCTGGGTATGCCACCCTGAGTGCCTCAGCCAATCAGTTTCACATACTTTCTATAGCTCTATTAATTATAGCCTTCCCTATTGATAACAGTTTCTCTTTTAGTGAAGATTCTTTTGATTGCAAGTACAAATATACACTGATACAAAGCCACATACTTCAAGTTAGCTTAGGGAAAATTTAAGTTAGAGGTTTATTGGAAGGGTACAGAGATGTATCAGTTAGCTTTTACTGAATAACAAATGACCCCAAAACTTAATGACATAAAACAACACCCTTTATTTAGCTTGACTTTGAAAACTGGCTGAGTAGTTTTTGTGGCCTCCGCTGGTCTCTGCTGAGATTACTCATGCAATGGCACACAACTGGCAGGCCAGTTACAAGTCTATCTAGTCTGTTCTCACATTTCTGGGGGTTGGCAGGCTATCAGCCAGTGCAAAGGAAGCAGGTGGGTCATGTAGTTCTCAATAGCCAGGAAACTAGATGAGGTGTCTTCACACGGTGGGCACAGGGTTCCTAAAAGATCAACGGAGGAAACTGCAAAGCTCTTGAGACCCAGACTGAAAATTCACACAATTCCATTCCTGCCATGTTCTGTTGGTCAAAATAATTCATTAGGTCAGCCTAGATTCAAGGAATGGGGTAACAGATCTACCTCTTGATGGGAGCTGCAAAATATTATGGACATTTTTGCAATCTCCAGTGAGTGATATTTCAAGGAAGTCAGAGATAATTTGTATAGCCAGACACCACTGGAACTGGGAACTGTAAACATCACAGAGCCTAGGAGATTTCAGTTTTTCTCCAGGCTATCTGTCTGCCTCTTATCATACAGTCTCTTGCTCTGCTTCTATCAATGAGACAACTAACCTTATTCTGTGACTTTCTTCTCTTTGTTGTATGTATGCAAGACCAGAGAGGATGGCCCCACAATTCACCAGTGTGCATGCCTTCAAGTCAAGTGACCTACACAGACAACAAAATAGTGTCTTTTGGTACCATTGGGCACATATTCACCCAGTTCACCCCACTATGTCTGGGTGACGAGCCACAGAAGAGACACAAGGTTGCTGGGAGCCCACCCTGGGGAAGGAGGTGTGGGATCCTTCTCAGAGGATGAGACCCAGGAGGCACATTCTATCACAGTGTGTAATGACAAAGCCTGTGTGTCATGAAAAGGACAACTGTTCAAATGATATAAGTACTCTAATACCGAGTCAGTAGCAAGCATGTGCAACAACAATTGAAAACAAGCTTGTCTTTTTCTTTTATCCCTCTGTTCTTTTAAAAGGTTGATAAACAATATTTAATGGGAGTTAAATTTGGTCTGCAGCATGTTTTTTTAATTTACTTTTCTCCTTTATCTTATCTTGGGAACATTCCCTATTGAAAGACGTATTCCAGAGCACCATCATGGGATGTGTCTGAGAAATGAGCACAGCATAAACCAGAGCAAATAGACTATCTGCTTCCTGATAGTGAGCTTGATTTTCAGGAGCTTCCCTGAGCCATGTCTTATGATGTCATCACACTTACCTATAATTTCTAGAGGTCCAAAAAAGAATCAACTTCCCTAGCAGTCTTTTTGGGGCA
The DNA here is from genome assembly GCF_002201575.2 of Neomonachus schauinslandi. NCBI lineage: Eukaryota > Metazoa > Chordata > Mammalia > Carnivora > Phocidae > Neomonachus > Neomonachus schauinslandi. The sequence goes on along the minus strand of NC_058410.1, from coordinate 71,776,581 downwards.
AACTCTCTCTTGCTGGCACCACTGCTTATTTTCTACAGAATGATTGAGAGGGAACATGGGTTCCATGCAGGTTATCTACCCATCTGCACTTACCAATCATGGGACCTCAAACAGAGCCTCCTCTCTGTCAACTTGTCACATGCAAAATTTATCTGTTCCTGCTGGTACTTCATATGTTGGTTATCAAGATCAAATGAGATCATGTCTATATTTGTACCTTGAAAACAGTAGAATGATCTACATTTGGGGAGAAATGGAACTTCTTTCACAGATACTTGGTAGTAAGATCAATTGTCACAAGTCATTTTATGCCTAGTGTCATCACACAGAAGTTAAAATCCCACCCTGGAAATGTAGGTGACCACATGTAGAATTTTTGCTCTTCCACCCCAGCAGGCTGCTGCCTCTTGCAAAGTTTTTGAGGCTTTCCCTCTTAGCCTTCCTCTTTAAGTAGAAACACTTGAGTAAGTCCATCAGAATAAGGTTGAAGGTGTGCGAATTTAACAAAGTTTGGTTCTCCTGGAAAAGGCCTCCAGAAAGCTTGCCATTGGGTTCAAAGATGGTCTGTCACACTGGTCTAGTTTAGAAGCCCTTTGGGCCACCCATCTTCTGATATCCTTTCATAGTTTTCTCCTAAATTTATCTTTTTTGTCTTCTGTGATTTCCTTTGAATTTTTCTTTAACAGATCATGCTTTCCCATCCTTGAAGTTACTCCCAAAGTGTCAAGAGGACTCATAAAATGCTAAAACAGCCAACCTTCAAATTATGTTCTGGATGTAGTAACTTTTCCCATTATTTTTCATTCTTACATTTGAAATTTTTCCCCTACCCCAATATTTTATTTTGATAAATGTCAAATCTACAGAAAAGCTGGAAGACTAGTACAATGAACATGAATATATCCTTCTAGATTCTCTAATTATTAACATTTTCCCACATTTATTTGTCTTCTGACTTTCTTTCTCTCTATATATATATAGATGATAGATAGATTGATGGATAGGTATAGATAGATACACAAATTAAACATAAATACATTATGCATATTGATACATATCTATATGTGTTTATATACCCACACATATGTATAGGTTGAACTATTGTAAGTGACAAGATGTTGTGGGCTCATCTTGCACTTTCTCTACACCAATTTGGAATCATCCATTTCTCCAAGGAGTACAGATTTCTTTTACTGGAGAATATTATTTAGAAACCACAATCTGAGCTTCAGGTATACTTATTGCTATGGTGTCATTACTTCTAGGCCTTTTTATTTATTTATTCATTTGTTTATTTATTAGATTTTACTTATTTATTTGAGAGAGAGAGAGAGCACAGAGGTGAGAGGGAGAAGCAGACTCCCTACATGGGGCTCAGTCCCCCAACCCTGAGATCATGACCTGAGCCAAAGGCAGACACTGAACTGAGCCACACAGGCACCCCATTTCTAGGTCTTTTAGTGAACAGAACGAGGGTATGCATAATGTGTTTATGTTTAATTTGTGTGTGTGTGTGTGTGTGTCTCTCTCTCTGAGAGGGAGTCAGAAGGCAAATAAATGTGGGAAAATGTTAATAATTGGAGAACCAGGAGAACAATGTTAAATTATGAGTTTATATCAATGTTTCCAATTCAAATCAAGCACCCTAAAGGTCTTTCTCACCATCCCCTGTTGCATATTTGTATGTATCTCCCTTCTTTCACAGTGAGAACTCTTCTGTAGTTTCCCACTACATACAGGTATTTATTCATGTGTTCTGTCCTACAGTACACACAAAAGAGTTTCAGAATTACTCAACCAATACTGCTAACAATAAAACTTCAAAGGTCAAGATTTCTTTGCAGTTCCTTTTCTTCCATTAGAATATATATTATTTTGTATTATAGAACATGTGTCACTATATTATCAATTTGATTATGTACATTCATTTCTACTTACACTGAATTTTATTTTTATTTTTTTATTAACATATAATGTATTATTTGTTTCAGGGGTACAGGTCTGTGATTCATCAGTCTTACACAATTCACAGTGCTCACCATAGTACTTACCCTCCCCAATGTCCAACACCCAGCCACCCCATCCCTCCCACCCTCCTCCACTCCAGCAATCCTCAGTTTGTTTCCTGAGACTAAGAGTTTCTTACGGTTTGTCTCCCTCTCTGATTTCATCTTGTTTCACTTTTCCCTCCCTTCCTCTATGTCTTGGTTCTCAAATTCCTCATATCAGTGAGATCATGTGATACTTGTTTTTCTCTAATTGACTTATTTCGCATAGCATAATACCCTCTAGTTCCATCCACGTCGTTGCAAATGGCAAGATTTCATTTTTTTGATGGCTGCATAATATTCCATTGTATATATATATACCACATCTTCTTTATCCATTCATCTGTTGATTGACATCTTGGCTCTTTCCATAGTTTGGCTATTGTGGACATTGCTGCTATAAACATAGGGGTGCATGTACCCCTTCAGATCACTACATTTGTATCTTTGGGGTAAACACCCAGTAGTGCAATTGCTGGGTCATAGGGCAGCTCTATTTTCAACTTTTTGAGGAACCTCCATACTGTTTTCCAGAGTGGCTGCACCAGCTTGCATTCCCACCAACAGTGTAGGAGGGTTCCCCTTTCTCCACATCCCCGCCAACATCTGTCATTTCCTGACTTGTTAATTTTAGCCATTCTGACTGGTGTAAGGTGGTATCTCATTGAGGTTTTGATTTGGATTTCCCTGATGCCGAGCAATGTTGAGCACTTTTTCATGTGTCTGTTGGACATTTGGATGTCTTCTTTGGAAAAATGTCTGTTCATGTCTTCTGCCCGTTTCTTGTTTGGATCATTTGTTCTTTGGATGTTGAGTTTGATAAGTTCTTTATAGATTTTGGATACTAGCCCTTTATCTGATATGTCATTTGCAAATATCTTCTCCCATTCTGTCGGTTGTCTTTTGGTTTTGTTGACTGTTTCCTTTGCTGTGCAAAAGCTTTTTATCTTGATGAAGTCCCAATAGTTCATTTTTGCTCTTGCTTCCCTTGCCTTTGGCGATGTTTCTGGGAAGAAGTTGCTGTGGCTGAGGTCAAAGAGGTTGTTGCCTGTGTTCTCCTCAAGAACTTTGATGGATTCCTGTCTCACATTTAGGTCTTCCATCCATTTTGAGTCTATTTTTTGTGTGTGTTGTGAGGAAATGGTCCAGTTTCATTCTTCTGCACATGGCTGTCCAATTTTCCCAACACCATTTGTTGAAGAGACTGTCTTTTTTCCATTGGACATTCTTTCCTGCTTTATCGAGGATTAGTTGACCATAGAGCTGAGGGTCCATTTCTGGGCTCTCTATTCTGTTCCATTAATCTATGTGTCCCTACCATACTGTCTTGATGTGCCAGTACCATACTGTCTTGATGATTACAGCTTTGTAATAGGGCTTGAAGTCTGGAATTGTGATGCCACCAGCTTTGCTTTTCTTTTTCAACATTCCTCTGGCTATTCAGGGTCTTTTCTGGTTCCATACAAATTTTAGGATTATTTGTTCCATTTCTTTGAAAAAAGTTGATGGTATTTTGATAGGGATTGCGTTAAATGTGTAGATTGCTCTAGGTAGCATAGACATTTTCACAGTTTGTTCTTCCAATCCATGAGCATAGAATGTTTTTCCATTTTTTGTGTGTCTTCCTCAATTTCTTTCATGAGTATTCTATAGTTTTCTGAGTACAGATCCTTTGCTTATTTGGTTAGATTTATTCCTAGGTATCTTATAGTTTGGGGTGCAGTTGTAGATGGGATCAACTCCTTACTTTCTCTTTCTTCTGTCTTGTTGTATAGAATTGCAACTGATTTCTGTGCATTGATTTTATATCCTGCCACTTTACTGAATTCCTGTATGAGTTCTAGCAGTTTTGAGGTGAAGCCTTTTGGGTTTTCTACATAAAGTATCAGATCATCTGCAAAAAGTGAGAATTTGACTTCTTCTTTGCTGATTTGGATGCCTTTTATTTCTTTTTGTTGTCTGATTGCTGAGGCTAGGACTTCTTACACTGAATTTTATAATTTGCTTTTTTCCCATTATTTTTCAATTAATTATTTTTGAACACAAAATATTTACTGAGTTCAAAAGTCAAAACATATTTTCACAAAGTATACTCAGAAAAGTAAGTATGCCTATACTTCATCTTCACTCACTCCCCATAGGTAACAATTTATATTTGTTCTGGTTTATCTTTTTTGTGTGTGTGTTTTCACAAACTACAGATATACATTTACATTTTGTCTTACACAAAAGTAGCATATAAGATATGCTCTTTTATACCTTATCTTTTTTTTTTTTGGCTTATCAATAAATCTTGGAAAGAGTTCCATATCAGTTTATAGAGATCTTCCTCTTGATTCTTTTTTCATGACTACATGGTCATTTTGTTGATGAAACATAGGTTATTCAGCCTGTAACATATGCAATAGATTTAAAGTTGTTTCTAATATTTTACTTTTAAAATAATGTTGTAATGATTAATGTTGTGCTCTTTTAAACTTTTAGAGGTAAATTCATAGAATTAAAATTACGAAGACAATGGTTAAACATCCCTAGAAATGTTATATATCAGCAGTGTGGGAGAGTGATGTTTTCTCTCAACCTTGCCTGATAAAGTATATTGCCAAATTTTTAAATTTTTGCCAATCTGCTAGGTGAGAAATGATATTTCAGTATAACTTTTTTCATTTCTCTTATTGTGAGTGAATTTGAACATGTTTTCATATGTTTAAAGGTCATCTACATATTTTTTCTATGAACTGTCAATTCATGTCTTTCACTCATTTTTTATATTGGGTTTGGTTCTTTTTCACTCAATTTAGGAGTTCTTTTTGTATTGGGAGATTAGACCTTTACCTTCAATATGTGCTACAAAAATATTCTCCCTGTGTGTTTGTGTACATCTGTGTTTTGCAATGTGACTTTCCTTAATGTAGTCAAATTTATTAATATTTTCTTTCATTGCATCTGGATTTTGAATCCACATTCTCAAGGCTTTCTCTGGTTATAAAGGAACTCACCTATATTTTCTTCTGTTCTTAGACAGTTATATTTTTATATTTAAAACTGATTAACTTGGAATTCTGACACAGATCTAATTTTATCTTTTTTCAAATTGCTATCCAGTTATCCCAACATCACTTATTTACATGTCCATCATTTTCTCAGTGATTGTAGATGCCACTTTGATCATTATCAAAATTTCCATTTGTACCTGAGTCTATTTGGGGGTTTCTATTCTGTTTCACTTGTCTATCTGTCTATTCATGCACTAATATAAATATGATTCCTTATCACCTGGGTTTCACACAACAGCCACTCCTTCTGTAATTGATTCCTCTGTAACTGGGGACTAAAGTGAGGGGGTCCCATCAGGCCCAGTAACTCAAATTTTAAAACTCAGAAAACTGTTTGTGGTTGACAGACCCTAGGTGATTTCCAATGATTCTGCCTTCTGGTATTCATGTTTTTGTGTATTCTCCTCCCCTTGAATGTGAGTGGGACCTGTTATCTTCTTCTAACCAATAAAATACAGCAAAGTTGATGGGATGTCACTCCTTACGTTACATAAGACTGAGTCTTGCTAGCTGACATAGCTCACTCTCCTGCTGGCCTTGAAGAAGCAACTATGCTGTGAACTATGGAGTAAGCCAGATGGCACAGAACTGTTGGCAGCCTCTAGAAGGTCCACACCAAGACAAATAGTAATTAAAATGGCAAAAGGTAGCAATGAAGAGAGTGTTAAAATAAGCAAGAGAAAAGACAGTAAGTACATACAAGGGTAACTCCATAAGGCTATCAGTTAATTTTTCAGCAGAAACTTTGCAGGGCAGAAGGGAGTGGCATGATATATTCAAAGTGATGAAAGAAAAAAAAACAAAAACAAAAACAAAAACTTGCTGCCACAATACTCTATCCAGCAAGGCTATCATTCAGAATAGAAGGAGAGATAGTTTCCCAGACAAATAAAAGTTAAAGGAGTTCATGACTACTAAACCAGCTCCACAAGAAATGTTTGAAAGGACTCTTTGGGTGGAGAGGAAAGAGCATAAGGAAGAGTAAGAAAAGTAGGAAAAACAAAAGCACAAAAAATAAATATATATAAAAATCAGTCAAGGGATTCACAAAATAAAAGGATGTAAAGTATGACACCATATACCTAAAACATGGGGGGGGAGAAGTAAGGAATGGTTTCACATTTAAGCGACCATCAACTTAATATAGATGGCTATATGCAGAAGAATGCATATACAAACCTAATGGCAATTTCAGGTAAAAAACCAGTAATAGACATGCAAAAAATAAAGAGAAAGGAATCCAAGCATATCACAAAAGAAAGTCAGCAAATCATGAGAGAAAAGAGCAAGAGAAGAAAGGAACAGAGAACTACAAAAACAACCATAAAACAGTAACAAAATGACAATAAGTACATACCTATCAATAATTACTTTGAATGTAAATGGACCAAACACTGAAATCAAAAGACATAGGGTGACACAATGGATAAAAAAGCAAGACCCATCTATATGCTGTCTACAAGAGACTCATTTCAGACCTAAAGACACATCCATTTGAAAGTGAAGATTGAAAAGCATTTATCATGCAAATAAAAGTGAAAAGAAAGCCAGGGGAGCAATACGTATATCAGACAAAATCAACTTTAAAGCAAGGACTATAATAAGAGACAAAGAAGGAAACTACATAATCATAAAGAGAACAATCCAACAAGAAGATATAGCAATTATAAATATTTATGCACCCAACATGGGAGCACCAAAATACATAAAGCAGCTAAAAACAAACACAAAGGAAATAATTGATAATAATACAATAAAAGAAGGGGACTTTAACATCCCACTTACATCAATGGATAGATCATGCAAATAGAAAATCAATAAGGGAGAGAGTTGGGCAAAGATGGCAGAGGAGTAGGGGACCCTATTTCTTTTTTTCTTTTTTTTTTAAGATTTTATTTATTTATTTGAGAGAGACAATGAGATAGAGAGAGCATGAGAGGGGATAGGGTCAGAGGGAGAAGCAGACTCCCCGCCGAGCAGGGAGCCCGATGTGGGACTCAATCCCAGGACTCCAGGATCATGACCTGAGCAGAAGGCAGTTGCTTAACCAACTGAGCCACCCAGGCGCCCCAGGGGGACCCTATTTCAACCAGTCCCCTGAATTGAGCTGGATATCTACCAGACCACCCTGAACACCCATGAAATCAGCCTGAGATGTAAGAAGATATATCTGGATCTCTACAAACAAAATATCCCTGGTGGCTGGTTTCAAGGTATGAAGCAGGAAGCCATGATTCCATGGGCAGATAAACGGAAGGGGTTGGGAGCCTCCGGCATGAAAGCCTCCCATGCTGGGGACTGGGCACAGACTCACAGACCAGTAGCGGTGGGGAAAGGACTTTAGGGCAGCCCCCTAGACTGAAACCTGGAGCTGTGGGTGCATGCATGTGAACTGGGGGCAGCTGGAGGTTTTAGAAGCACAAAGGGCAGAGACATGCCTGGACCTGGAACGAGGGCTGGGAGTGCTGCTGTGGGGCACACAACCCAGGACGCTGTGGTTTTAGCAGCACAGACAGAAACGGAGTTAGTGTGGCCTGGAGAGCTCACTGAAGAACAGCCTGCCGTCTCTCTGTCCTGAGACAGAGGTTTGGAAATTGTCACTTCTGCTCTGACTCTCAGAAGAGATGCGGAAAGCCACCAGAGAACAAAAGCCCCAAAAAACCGGTTTTCACTGAGCCCTTCCCCCCCAACAGGGGGCAGGGCAATTCTGCCCAAACAGGGCTGCCTGAGTAACAGCACATCAGGCCCCTCCCCCAGAAGACAGGCTGGGAGAACAAGAGGCCAACAACCCTAAGGTCCCTATAAAACAGGTCCATCTTGCTTGGGTTGTGGTCAATAATTTGGACTCTGTACATTCCCTCAACCACCCCTCAACAGAATGACTAAGAGGAGGAACCCCCAAAATAGGAAAGACTCAGAGACTATGACTTCTGCCACAGAACAAATGGATATGGATATAAGCAAGATGTTGGAAATAGACTTCAGGGTAACAGTTATGAAGACAATAGCTAGGATGGAGAAAACGATTAATGACAACATAGATTATCTAAGGGCAGAAATGAGAGCTGATCTGGCAGAACTTAAAAATGCTATCAGTGAGATCCAATCTAATCTAGATACTCTAATAGCTACGGTAAATGAGGCAGAAAAATGAATTAGTGATCTAGAAGACAAACTGATAGAAAAGAAGGAACAGGAGGAGGCCTGGAACAAATAGCTTAAAATCCATGAAAACAGAATTTGAGAAATAAGTGATGACATGAAACATTCCAATGCCAGAATTATTGGGATCCCTGAGGGGGTGGAGAGAGAGAGAGGAATAGAAGATATATTTGAGCAAATCATAGCTGAGAACTTCCCTAATCTGGGGAATGAAACAAGCATTCAACTCCTAGAGGCAGAGAGGACCCCTCCCAAGATCAAGGAAAACAGGCCAACACCCGGGCATGTAATAGTAAAACTCGCAAATCTTTGAACCAAGGAAACCATCTTAAGGGCAGTTAGTAGTAAGAGATTCCTTACGTACAGAGGGAGGAACATCAGAATAACGTCAGACCCATCCACAGAGACCTGGCAAGCCAGAAAGGCCTGGCAAGACATATTCAGGGTACTAAATGAGAAAAACATGCAGCCAAGAATACTTTATCCGGCAAGGCTGTCATTTAGAATGGATGGAGAGATGCAGATCTTCCAGGACTGGCTGAAACTGAAAGAATATGTGACCACTAAGCTGGCCCTGCAAGAAATATTAAGGAGGGTTCTATAAAAGGAGAAAGACCCCAAGAGTGATATAGAACAGAAATTTACAGAGATAATCTATAGAAACAAGGACTTAACAGGCAACATGATGACAATAAATTCATATCTTTCAATAATTACTCTCAACATGAAAGGCCTAAATGCTCCCTTAAAAAGGCACAGGGTTGCAGATTAGATAAAAAGACAGGATCCATCCATATGCTGCCTACAAGAGACTCATTTTGAACCTAAAGATACATCCAGACTGAAAGTGAAGGGATGGAGATCCATCTTCCATGCTAACAGACCTCAAAAGGAAGCTGGGGTAGCAATTCTTATATCAGACAGATTAGATTTTTCAGCTAAAGACTGTAGTTAGAGACACAGAAGGACACTATATCATTCTTAAAGGGTCTATCCAACAAGAAGATCTAACAATTGTAAATATCTACACCCCCAACATGGGAGCAGTCAACTACATAAACCAACTGTTAACCAAAATAAAGAGGCATATTGATAATAATGCTTAGATCATCTAAGCAGAAAATCAACAAAGAAACAAGAGCTTTGAATGACACACTGGACTAGATGGATCTCATAGATATATACAGAACATTCCACCCTAAAACAACAGAGTACACATTCTTTTCGAGCGCACATGGAACTTTCTCCAGAATAGACCACATACTGGGTCACAAATCAGGTCTCAACCGATACCAAAAGATTGAGATCATTCCCTGCATATTCTCAGACCATAATGCTTCTTTAAAACTGGAACTCAATCACAAGAAAAAATTTGGAAGAAATTCAAGCACTTGGAAGCTAAAGACCACTCTGCTCAAGAATGTTTGGGTCAACCAAGAAATCAAAGAAGAACTTAAACAATTCATGGAAATCAATGAGAACAAAAACACATCGGTCCAAAACCTATGGGATACTGCAAAGGTGGTCCTAAGGGGGAAATACATAGCCATCCAAGCCTCACTCAAAAAAAATAGAAAAGTCCTGAATTCACCAACTAACTTTACACCTTAAAGAACTGGAGAAAAAACAACAAATGATGCCTAAGCCATGCATTAGAAGAGAAATAATTAAGATTAGAGCAGAGATCAATGAATTAGAACAGAAATACAGTAGAGCAGATCAACAAAACTAGAACCTGGTTCTTTGAAAGAATTAATAAGATCAATAAACCACTGGCCAGACTTACCCAGAAGAAAAGAGAAAGGACCCAAATTAATAAAATTATGAATGAAAGGGGAGAGATCATGACTAACATCAAGGAAATAGAAACAATTATTAGAAATTATTATCAACAACTATATTCCAATAAATTAAGCAACCTGGAAGAAATGGATGCCTTCATGGAAACCTGTAAACTACCAAGACTGAAACGGGAAGAAACTAACAACCTAAATAGACCAATAACCAGTAACGAGATTGAAGCAATGATCAAAAACCTCCCAAAAAACAAGAGTCCAGGGCCTGGTGGATTCCCTGGGGAATTCTACCAAACATTCAAAGAAGAAATAATACCTATTCAGGGCGCCTGGGTGGCTCAGTCGTTAAGCGTCTGCCTTCGGCTCAGGTCATGATCCCAGGGTCCTGGGATCGAGCCCCACATCAGGCTCCCTGCTCTGCGGGAAGCCTGCTTCTCCCTCTCCCCTCCCCCTGCTTGTGTTCCCTCTCTCACTCTCTCTCTGTCAAATAAATAAATAAAATCTTTAAAAAAAAAAGAAATAATACCTATTCTCCTGAAGCTGTTTCAAAAAATAGAAACAGAAGGAATGCTTCCAGATTCATTCTATGAGGACCTTGATCCCCAAACCAGGCAAAGACCCCAACAAAAAGGAGAATTTCAGACCAATATCCCTGATGAATATGGATGCCAAAATTCTCAACAAAATCCTACCTAATAGGATCCAACAATACATTAAAAGGATCATCCACCATGACCAAGTGGGATTTATCCCCAGGATGCAAGGGTGGTTCAACATTTGAAAATCAATCAGTGTGATAGAACACATTAATAAGAGGAGAGAGAAGAACCATACGGTTCTCTCAATTGATGCAGAAAAAGCATTTGACAAAATACAGCATCCTTTCCTGATTAAAACTCTCCAGAGTATAGGGATAGAGGGAAAATTCCTCAATTTCATAAAATCCATCTATGAAAAACCCACAGCCAATATCATTCTCAATGGGAAAAAGCTGAGAGCCTTTCCCTTAGGATCAGGAACACAACAAGGATGCCCACTCTCACCACTACTGTTCAACATAGTACTAGAAGTCCTAGCAACAGCAATCAGACAACAAAAAGAAATAAAAGGTATTCAAATTGGCAGAGAAGAAGTCAAACTCTCTCTCTTTGCAGATGACATGATACTTCATGTGGAAAACCCAAAAGACTCCACCCCCAAATTATTAGAACTCATACAGCAATTCTATAATGTGGCAGGATACAAAATCAATGCACAGAAATCAGTTGCTTTCTTATACACTAGCAATGTAACTGTAGAAAGAGAAAATAGAGAATCGATTCCATTTACAATAGCATCAAAAACCATAAGATATCTTGGAATAAACCCAACCAAAGAGGTAAAGAATCTATACTCTAGGGACTACAGAATACTCATGAAGGAAATTGAAGAAGACACAAAAAGATGGAAAAACATTCCATGCTCATGGATGGGAAGAATAAACGTTGTTAAAATGTCTATGCTGCCCAGAGCAATCTATACTTTCAACGCCATCCCAATCAAAATACCAATGGCATTTTTCAAAGTGCTGGAACAAACAATCCTAAAATTTGTATGGAATCAGAAAAGACCCCGAATGATCAAGGACATGTTGAAAAAGGAAAACAAAGCTGGGGGCATCATGTTGCCTGATTTCAAGCTCTATTACAAAGCTGTGATCACGAAGACAGCATGGTACTGGCACAGAAACAGACACATAGACCAATGGAACAGAATAGAGAACCCAGATATGGACCCTCAACTCTATGGTCAAATAATCTTTGACAAAGCAGGAGAAACTATGCAATGGAAAAAAGACAGTCTCTTTGATAAATGGTGCTGGGAAAATTGGACAGCTATATACAGAAGAATGAAACTTGACCATTCTCTTACACCATACACAAAGATAAACTCAAAATGGATGAAAGACCTCAATGTGAGACAGGAATCCATCAAAATCCTAGAGAAGAACATAGGCAGTAACCTCTCCGACATCAGCCACAGCAACTTTTTTCAAGACATGTCTCCAAAGACAAGGGAAACAAAAACGAAAATGAACTTTTGGGACTTTATCAAGATGAAAATCTTCTGTGCAGCCATGGAAACAATCAACAAAACAAAGAGGCAACCCATGGAATGGGAGAAGATATTTGCAAATGACACTACAGATAAAGGACTAATACCCAAGATCTATAAAGAATTTCTCAAACTCAACACCCAAAAAACAAATAATCAAGTCAAAAAAATGGGCAGATGACATGAACAGACACTTCTCCAAGAAGACATACAAATGGCTAACAGACACATGAAAAAATGTTCATCATCATTAGCCATCAGGGAAATTCAAATCAAAACCACATTGAGATACTACCTTACACCAGTTAGAATGGCAAAAATTAACAGGACAGGAAACAATAAGTGTTGGTGAGGATGTGGAGAAAGGGGAACCCTCATGCACTGTTGGTGGGAATGCAAGTTGGTACAGCCACTTTGGAAAACACTGTGGAGGTCCCTAAAAAATTTAAAAATAGAGCTACCCTATGATCCAGCAATTGCACTACTGTGTATTCACCCCAAAGACACAGATGTAGTGATAAGAAGGGCCATATGCACCCCAATGTTCATAGCAGCAATGTCCGCAATAGCCAAACTGTGGAAAGAGCCAAGATGCCCTTCAACAGACGAATGGATAAAGAAGATGTGGTCCATATATACAATGGGATATCACTCAGCCATCAGAAAGGATGAATACCCAACTTTTACATGAACATGGATGGGACGGGAGGAGATTATGCTAAGTGAAATAAGTCAGAGAAAGTCAATTATCATATGGTTTCACTTACTTGTGGAACATAAGGAATAGCATGGAGGACATTAGGAGAAGGAAGGGAAAAATGAAGGAGGGGAAATCGGAGGGGGAGACGAACCATGAGAGACTATGGACTCTGAGAAACAAACTGAGGGTTTTAGAGGGGCGGGGGGTGGGGGGATGGGTTAGCCTGGTGATGGGCATTAAGGAGGGCACGTACTGCATGGAGCACTGGGTGTTATACAAAAACAATGAATCATGGATCGCTACATCAAAAACTAATGATGGATTGTATGGTGACTAATATAACATAATAAAAAAAAGGGAGGGGAAAGAAAATCAGTAAGGGAACAGTGGCTTTGAGTGACACATTGGATCAGATGGTTCTAAAAGATACATTCAGAACATTCCATTCTAAAACATCAGAATACAAACTCTTTTCTAGTACACACGAAGCATTCTCCAGAATAGATCACATATTAGGCCACAAAACAAGTCTCAACACATTCAAAAAGATGGAAGTCAGACCATGCATCTTTTCTGACCACAACGCTATGAAACCAGAAATCAACCACAAGAAAAAAATCTGGAAAAAACACATATACATGGAGGTTAAATAACATGCTACTAAACAATGAATGGGTCAACCAAGAAATCAAAGAGGAAATCAAAAAATACATGGAGACAACTGAAAATGAAAATACAGTGGTCCAAAATCTTTGGGGTACAGCAAAAGTGATTCTAAGAGAGTTTATAGCAACACAGGCCTACCTCAAAAAGCAAGAAAACTCTCAAATATATAACCTAATCCTACACCTAAGGGAGCTAGGAAAAGAAGAACAAACAAAATCTAAAATAGTAGAAGGAAGAAAATAATAAAGATCAGAGCAGAAATAAAAAAATAGAAACTAAAAAAAACAATAAAACTCATCAATGAAACCAGGAGCTGGTTCTTTGAAAAGATCAACAAAGTCAATAAACCTTAAGCCAGACTCATCAAAAGAAAAAAGAAGAAAAGAGAGAGGGTGACTCAAACAAAATCAGAAATAAAGGGGAGAAATAATAACCAATACCACAGAAATACAAACAATTATAAGATAATATTATGAAAAGTAATATGCCAACAAATTGGACAACCTAGAAGAAATGGAAAAATTCCTAGAAATGTATAACCTCCCAAAACTGAATCAGAAAGAAATAGAAAATTTGAACAGACCAATTACCAGCAATGAAATTGAATCAGTAATCAAAAAACTCCCAACAAACAAAAGTCCAAGACCAGATGGCTTCACAGGTGAATTCTACCAAATATTTAAAGAAGAGTAATGAGTTAATAACTATTCTTCTCAAACTATTCCAAAAAATAGAAGAGGAAAGAAAGCTTCTAAATTCATTCTATGAGGCCAGTATTACCCTGATACCAATACCAGATAAAGACATCAGAAAAAAAGACAACTAAAGGCCAAATCTTTGATGAACATACATGCAAAAATCCTCAGCAAAATACCAGCAAACAGAATCTAACAGTACATTAAAAAGATCATTCAGCACAATCAAGTGGGATTTATTGCCAGTATGCAAGGGTGGTTCAGTAATTGCAAATCAATCAACATGATACACCACACCAACAAGAGAAAGGAAAAACCATATGATCATTTCAATAGACAATAGATGCAGAAAAAGCATTTGACAAAGTACAACTTCAATTCATGAAAAAAGCCCTCAACAAAGTAGGTTTAAAGGGAACATACCTCAACATAATAAAGACCATATATAAAAACCCCAGAGCAAACATCATACTCAATGGGGAGAAACTGAGAGCTTTCCCCTTAAGGTCAGAAACAAAACAAGGATATCCACTCTCACTAGTTTTATTCAACTTAGTACTGGAAGTCCTAGCCACAGCAATCAGACATGAAAAAGGAATAAAAGGCATCCAAATTAGAAAGGAAGAAGTAAAACTTTCACTATTTGCAGAAGACATGATATCCTATATAGAAAACCCTAAAGACTCCACTGAAAAACTACTAGAACTAACAAATGAATTCAGTAAAGTCATAGGATACAAAATTAATGTGTAGAAATCCATTGCATTTTGATACACCAATAAAGAAGCAGCAGAAAGAGAAATTAAGGAATAAATCCCATTTACAATCAGACCAAAACCAATTAAAATACCTAGGAATTAACCTAACAAAAGAGGTGAAAGACCTGTACTCTGAAAACTATAAAACTTTGATGAAAGAAATTGAAGACAACACAAAAAATCAAACAATATTCCATGCTAATGGGTTGGAAGAACAAATATTGTTAAAATGTCAATACTACCCAAAGAAATCTACAGATTTAATGCAATCCCTGTCAAAATATCAATAGCATTTTTCACAGAACTAAAACAAATAATCCTAAAATTTATATGGAACCATAAAACACCCCAAATTGCCAAAGCAATCTTGAAAAAGGATAAAACTGGAGGTATCACAATCCCAGATTTTAAGATACAATACAAAGCTGTAGTAATCAAAACACTGTGGTACTGGCACAAAAACAGACATGTACATCAATTGAACAGAATAAAGACCCCAGAGGGGCATCTGGGTGGCGCAGTGGGTTAAGGGCCCAACTCTTGGTTTTGGCTCAGGGTCACGAGTTCAAGCCCCACAAGATTGAGTGCCACATCAGGCTTTGCACTCAGCACAGTCTGCTTAAGACTGGCTCTCCCTCTGCCTCTACCCCCCACCCCATGCTCAGTCTCTCCCTTTCTCTCTCTCTCAAATAAATAAATAAGTCTTTAAAAAAAAGGAATAGAGACCCCAGAAATAAACCCATGATTATATAGTCAATTAATCTTTGACAAGAAGGCAAGAATACGCAATGGGGAAAAGACAATCTCTTCAAAATATGATGTGAAGAAAACTGGACAGCTACATGTGAAAGAATGAAACTGGACCATTTCTTACACCATGCCCCAAAATAAATTCAAAATAAATTAAATACCTAAATGTGAGACCTGAAACCATAAAAATCCTAGAAGAGAGCACAGACAGTACCTTCTCTGATATTGGCCATAGCAGCTTTTTTCTAGAGAGGTCCCCTTAGGCAAGGGAAACAAAAGGAAAAATAAACTATTGGGACCACATCAAAATAAAAGCTTCTGCCCAGCAAAGGAAACAATCAACAAAACTAGAAGACAGTCTACTAAATGGGACAGGATATTTGCAAATAACACATCTGATAGAGTTAGTCTTCAAAATACAGAAAGGACTTTATAAATCAAAACCAAAAAAACAACCCAATTAAGAAATAGGCTGAAGACATGAATAGACATTTCTCCAAAGAAGACAACCAGATGGCCAACAGACACATGGAAAGATGCTCAACATCACTCATCATCAGAGAAATGCAAATCAAAACTACAATGAGATATCACCTCACACCTGTCAGAATGGCTAAACCAGAAACACAAGAAACAAGTGTTGGCGAGATGTGGAGAAAAAGGAACTCTTGCACTGTTGGTGGGAATGCAAACTGGTGCACCCACTCTGGAAAACAGTATGGAGTTTCCTCAAAAAGTTAAAAATAGAATTATCATATGATCCAGTAATTCCACTACTGGGTATTTACCCAAATAATATGAAAATACTAATTCAAAAGGATATATGCATCCCTATATTTATAGCAGCATGATTTACAATAGCTGAATTATGGAAGCAGCCCAAGCATCCACAGACTGCTGAATAGATAAAGAAGAGGTGATTGGTATCTCGTAGAATATTACTCAGACATAACAAAAAAAAATCTTGCCATGGAAAGGGATCTAGAGAGTATAATGGTAAGTGAAATAAGTCCGTCAGAGAAAGACAAGTACCATATGAGTGAAATCATGTGTGGAATTTAAGAAACAAAGCAAACAATCAAAAGGGAAAGAAGAGAAAGAGAGACAAACCAAGAGCAGACTAGAGAACAAACTGATGGTTACCAGAGGGGAAGTAGGGGTGGGAGGATGGGTGAAATAGGTGATGGGGATTAAGGAGTGCACTTGTGATGAGCACCAGGTGTTGTATGAAATTATCAAATCACTATATTGTACACCTGAAACTAATTTAACACTATGTTAATACTGGAATTAATTTTTTTTTAAATAATGATTATCAGATACAGGGAAAAAATGATGCAACTATATGCTGTCCACAAAAAAATAAAAGTAGAGTAACTTCTCTTCCTTCACTCTGTCCCTGCTATCCTTTTTTCCCTCAAAACCCTTGCCACAACCCAAAATTAACCTGTATAGATGTTTGCTGGCTTCTTCCCCAACTAGAATTCAGGTTTTGTGATAGCATAAGTTTCATCAGTCTTGTTCAATTTTGATTCTCCAATGTTTAGAAGAGAACTGAGAAATACCATTCTTCTCAGCCGCACAATCCCAAAGTGGCAGGAGCTACAAGGAAAGGTAGCAGTTTTTTTCAAGTTTGACATCTGCTTCTGAAGGACCTCTCCCTTCTTTGTTAGAGACACTTGTTTCAAGAGCCTCAGAGAATATTTGCCCCGCAGAGGATCCTAGCAGTCAGAGACTTGAAAGGGAAATGTCCATCTACCAGATGTTGGCCTGGCTCCCAAACAGTATGAGGCAGCGTGTTAGGGTTCTCCAGAAAAACAGAATCTCCAGAATCTCTCTCTCACTCTCTCTCTCCATACATTATAGCTCTGTTTATTTTATAAAAATGCAAAACATGAATTTTTTTCCAACAGGGGAGAACACAAAGGAATAACTACAGCCACCATCTTATGTACAGAGCCATGGTCACATATCAGATTGTGACTTCCATCACAGACTTTTAGTGAGGCAATGATACTGTTCAAAAGCATCCAAAATTGGTCTCAAAGTATCTCTTCGACTCCTGCAGGTCTACTTGCAGGAAATAATAAAGAAATGAATTATTCTAGAAGAAGAATAGAAAATGTTAGATATAGTAAAAAGCAAAGGAAACAAAATTAAGTAATTAGTTCTCAGTAGTAATGGTAAAAAAAAAAAAAGGAGCATGAATTTAAGCTTGTATCATTCTTCTGGAGCTTAGGTGTGAGGAAAGAACAGCAGCATGTGACAAGCAGGCCTTACTACTGGGAGAGAATAACTTGAGCTTCCAGAATTGTCAGAGTGTCATGTAAGATAGTACTTTGTCCTTTGGGCACATTTTGAATTGGAGATTCATCCTCTCTCTTGTCCTATTCAACAGCTCCACTGGCTTCATAAGCATCACTCCAACTACTACTGACAGAGAGACAGAGAGACAGAGACACAGAGAGGGATTTATGTTAAGTAATTATCTCACAAACTCAAGGGAGCTGACATGTCCAAAATTTACACAGTAGGCCAGCAGACTGGAGACCCAGGGAAGAATTAATGTTCCAGCTTAAACTCCAAAGCAGTCTGCTGGCAGAATTCCCTCTTCCTTGGGGAACATGTCTTTTTTTCTTTTAAGTTCTTTGACTGCCTGGATGAGGCCCACCCTCATTATAGAGGGTCTGCTTGACTCAAAGTCTACTGATTTAAATGTTAATCACATCTTTAAAAAAAATAACTTCACAGAAACATTTAGACTAGCATTGGACCAAACATCAGGGTGCCATGGCCTAGCCAAGTTGACACAGAATTAACCCTCACAGGCAGGATGACAGAGCTTCAGTGGACACAGGTGACATAGAGGGTCCTGCGGTGAAAGATTAGAAACAAGGGCATGTGTGAAGAAGGGGCAAGTTTTATGTAACTTCCTGACAGATTTTGAACCTCTCTTAACCATTTTTTAGACAACTTTTGGGAAGAGAATCAGAAGATGGAGCCAAGTTCATTGAATCACTATGTTGTACACATGGAACTAATGTAACATTGTGTGTCAACTAATATATATATATATAGAGAGAGAGAGAGAGAGAGAAAGAGAGAAAGGAAATGGAGCCAAGTTCGGCAATGGGAGCCCTAGCTTTCCAATCCCATCTCAGCCAAGAGCCAAGATTAAGCTGTTGGTGGAGGCTAGGTGGCCCTAAATCCCCAGCTTCGTCTGTAGTAACACTCCTCCCTAGTGTCACTACATTCTTGAGCACTAGGAAGGAAGCCAAGCCATTCTACCCAATTTACGGACAAGAACATTGAAAGAGAGGCTATCTAAATAAGCAAACTTAAGTGGCACACTGAAAAAGCTGCCCAGATAAATCAGGGAGAGATTTGGCAGATAAGTTTGAAAAGCTTGTATTTTGGGTTTATGTTATCCGACCTGGTGGCCTTCACCAGTTAGATTCCCTTTATGACTCAACCGAGGCCCATGTTCAGTTATCACAGGTGTTTTGTCAAGCTCTATGAGGCGAAAGTGAGGAGAGAAAGGGATTAGGTACAACCACTTCAGGAAAGTGGGAGTTAACGAAAGGCCAGACCAGTGTCAGAGGAACAGAATTCCAGTAGGTTTTAACACCTCTCTAGGTAATTTGGGACAAGTCACTTAATCTTCAAGGCTCTGATTCTCTCCCAGCCTTACAATTTCATAGGATTTCTAATCTCAGATGCTCTGCTGGCCATAAGGGCCTCAGGCCCCTCTCCTAATGCCTAACGTTATCCCTATGTGTCTTCAAATACAGTACTGCTGCTATTGATTTTATTTCTACTACTTGAGTCCTGAAAAACCCATATTAAAAAACAGTTAATTTTTTCCACAAGGGTGAGTCAGAAAACAGGTTCTGAATTGCTTTACATGTACACTGTATGTTTGTCTAATTACAAATGGAAATAATACTGTGCCAGTGAGAAAAATGAAGCTGGGAACTATCAAGAGAATCTGGTCATATTTCCAAATACCATTATATTCTTTAATATTTTGGCTTCAAATAAGCTTCTAATATTTGGGGAGTTGATTTTTCTTTTTTAATATTCCTGCCACTCACTTGATTCAGAAAATCTCCTGTTGCTATGGAAGTCAAATGGGCTTTTCATCTGTTTTAAAATCCTCTCTTCGTGCCTTTACAATTAGAAGTCAGACCTAATTATAATGCTAAGCATTTGAGTGTGAGATCTTGTATGAAATAAAAAATGCTTTTTCTGATTCAGTTTATTATTCTACCAGACTTTAACTCTTTCCCATTCTTTCACATGCTACTTGAATGAGACTGAAGTGTGTCTAAAATCAATTATATGAGTTTAATTTGCCCAAGTTCAGGGTAAAATTTTATTACTTTTTCCTGAGCATCTGATTATTCTAATTAATTTTCTCTTCCTTATCAGGGGATTTAATGATTCACTTCCATGCCCTTCTTTTGCCAAGTGCGTCAGAGTGGTATTGTTAGCCAGAGGTGTCTCCATGGCTGTTAAGAAGTTCTGACTCTGGGGGCGCCTGGGTGGCTCAGTCAGTTAAGCGACTGCCTTCGGCTCAGGTCATGATCCTGGAGTCCTGGGATCGAGTCCCGCATCGGGCTCCCTGCTCAGCGGGGAGTCTGCTTCTCCCTCTGACCCTCCTCCCTCTCATGCTCTCTGTCTCTCATTCTCTCTGTCTCAAATAAACAAATAAAATCTTTAAAAAAAAAAAAAAAAGAAGTTCTGACTCTGGATGAAGAAACTGAAGGAGTGTGCTGAGCAGAAGAGGGATGAGGTCATGCCACTGAGCAGTGACTGTCACCTTCATTTTGCCCTTGGGTTTTGTAATGGAACACGTGCACACACAAATATATGCCTCCTTGTAGGGATCTTTATGTTAGAAATGGATGGCAAGTGAAGATGAAGGGATATTCCACTTTTTTAACCTAGACTAAATTCAGCTCCTCTGCAGAGCTTCATCTGAGTAATCCCTTTTAAATATGAGCCCTCTAATTACTCCAGATTCATTTAACACTTGGCTACTCTTATGCCTGTGCTGTCAAAGCAAAGTCACAGGCTGACATCCACAGCAGGGTAGATAAGTAACAAATGCATGAACTTGTGGCACAAGATCCAGGCATACATGCTCATGATTAGCATTAAAGGAAATGTCAGACCTGCTTAAAAAATGAAGACTATGATGTGAGTGCCTGGAATTAAGAATGGAGACATATTAAATCTGAAATGGTGTGTATGACACCTGTCCATGGAAGGTGTAAAAATGTCCCTGGTCCACTGCAGCCCCCAGTGGGTTTATTTACTCCTTCCCTAAAGTGCATGCTGGGCACATGGCTCAGCCTCAGACACTGAATGTCTGCCAATACTGAAAAATGTGTGGGAAAACAGATGCATGAACATGAATACATCCATGTAGAAGGATACTATCACCACCAAAAACTCTAATTTTTTGAGGCTAATCTCAAACATGCAGAAAGAACAAATCAGCAACCCATGCCTGTGCTTCTGTTTTGCCTTTAGTTCCCAAGACTAATCTTCTAAGTAAGAACTGCCTACCTGTGAGCATTTTTTCCATGTATCTTTCTTAATTACAGAAAATGGGCAAAGAAGAAAGGAACATAAAGCAGATGAGATTTTTATTTGCACATTAAGGAGAATTTCTTAGTGATGAACAATGGAACTCTTCAAAATGTGGTTGTGGGGCACCTGGGTGACTCAGTTGGTTAAGCGACTGCCTTCAGCTCAGGTCATGATCCCGGAGTCCTGGGATCGAATCCCACGTCGGGCTCCCAGCTCAGCGGGGAGCCTACTTCTCCCTATGACCCTCTCCCCTCTCATGCTGTTTCTCTCTCTCTCTCTCAAATAAATAAATAAAATCTTCAAAATAAAGAAATAATAATAAAAAATAAAAATTAAAAAAATTTAAAATGTGGTTGTGTGATCTCCAACCCTTGGAGAGGCAACACATAAAGAAAAAAATTTAAAAAGAACATTTGCCTGAAGTTGTTTGGGTCAGAAATAAGGATTGAATGCAAATCATCTTAACTCCTTGTGAAACTGGCCAGACATCGATATAAAGAAATTAATATAATCATTTATCCTGCCAAGCATCTAACTTGCCAAGCATCTTCTATATGCCAAACACTATGTCTAGCACTGGAAACACAGGGAACACTCTTTTCAAGGCCCTCATAATCTTAGGGGTAGGACAATAAGGCAGCCAAAATTACTATACAATTCAAGACATAATTCTAGAAAACCATAGAAGGAAAGTGTGCACAGGGTACTATGGAATACAGAGGAGGGGCATCTTAGCTGAGGCAAATCATGCTAGAGAAGGCTTCCTAACATTATGCAGCCTTCCAGTTCTAAAAAATCATCTATGACTTTGATCTAAATCATCATTGATTTTGAATAAAGCTCATATAGTCATCTGTAGGAATAAAATAGTATGCATTGGAATCATATCTTGGGGTGTGGGGAAGGTTGCACTATTAGCACACAAGACAAAAATCAAATATATTTACAATTATTTATAAAATTCTTGCATGTTCTCCATAAAGTATTATTACGTGAACATATGCAGTTTTATGTTATAATTATATTCAGTAATAAATATGTATAAATATGTGGTCTAAGCAGTAGATATAAGAATCATTCAGCATAGCATGATGCTCTCAATGTGAGAGAACCAAGGAAAATGTGATGAAGGGTCATACACTCTGTGATATAGCAGAGTCGTTCACAGTATTTAAATGATTTCTTCCTGCCTCTGTATATATTTTTTCAAGCATGAGTAGTTAGATTTGCCTAAGTTAAATGAGCACATAGTGTGGTTATACTGTATTACGTGGACTTTTCTTAGCAACAGTAATAAAAGCCTTTGAAGTATCTTAGGCTAAAGATTTATATGATCTGAAGAGAAACTAGAGTATCTCTTCACAGTATCTTAAATTCTCTTAAAAGTGATTCAAAGTATCAAAGAACTAAATGAAAAAGGAATAAAATAAACCTTTGCAAATAACAAATGTTTGTTAATTTTAGTATCCTTATATAGTCCTAATGCTCTGTTTAAAAAAAAAAAGCATTTGTTTTTATATATTTTAAATAGATAATGGAATATATAAGACTGTATTCCTTTGGATACATTTAAATGAAAAATAACAGTTTTATTTTGATATGTCAATAATTTAAATATGCTGGAAGCTACATTCCTTGCAACTATTCAAACTTACAAGTTTTTAGATGGCCAAGTTAAGAAGGGCAAGGGATACAATTTTTCAAAATTCTCTTAGGCGTTTGCAAGCAAAATAGTATGATGATCACTGACTCACAGTAATTCAATGCTATTGAATTTTCACTGATGTTGACAGATGTCCCACCTTAGTTCCCTAAAAGTTCAGTGTTAAGTAACATTTATTCCTGAAATTATGAAGAGTTACTTCATATGTAGGAGTGATAACTTTCACATAAAACTACAATTGATCATTTAAAATCAGTAAATGAAACAATATGATACCATTAAGAGAAATGAGAAGGAACATCATTGGAAACATAGTCTCCAAATTTCCTGTGCTTCGTCTGCTCCCGGATTGTGTTGTTCAGGCTCTTGGTTCAGAACCAAATCTGTTCAATTAAAATCACCTTCTGCCTTGTTTCCGTTGCCTCTACAGGCCAAGTACTCCATCACTGCGCCCACTCCATGCCCCACTAGCAGCCTTCCAGACTAGTCCTGATTTGAGGGTCTCAACATCTTGGGCTTCCTACCCTTTTAGGGGAGCTGTCTGAGGTGGAGGGTCTCCATCAGTCCTGGAGTGCTCACTGTGCTCTGACCCAAAGTGTGACCAGGGCTACTCACTGCCTCTAGGCAGTTCACCACCCTCTCCAGAAGTGCTCCCTACCCAATAATGAGGCTCCTCTCCCTGGCATGGAATGTATACCATTCCCTCCACCTCCTATGAGTCCCAGTTCAGAGAGTCTCAATGATTCTCAACCGAAAACATCAGAATTCCTAAGCGCAGTGTTTCTGAAACATGTTCTTGTGTTTTATTCACCTGCAAAGTTTCAGTTTTGTTTTGTTTTTTAATATCAGTGTCTGGCCCTGCCCCCATAGATTCTGATTTAATGGTTCTGGGGTGGGTTACAGTCATCAGCATTTTGCAGACGTTCCCCAAGTAGTTCTAATTTGCATGCAGCCAGGGTGGAGAACCACTGCCCTAGTAAGCTTCACACATAATCCCAGTCTCATCTTCTCAAGTAATCCCAACAGCCAGGCCAGGCCATCCAGGCGTTCCCAAAACACACATACACACACACACACACACAAACACACACACCCCACTAGCTATACGTAAATAACTCAATACTACAATACTCAATACTACAAATAGGTGGTCTTTCTCTAAACTAAGTAGTTCTAACTGATAGTCTTTCTCAGAAGACAGTAAGGGATGAAACAGTGGGGTGGTTTCATAATTTTCCAGACTCTGAAAAAAAATGAATAAAGGAAATACCATGGCCATGTGGAATTTAAGAGAGAAAAATGATATACCAAGAAAAAAGAGAGAAAAAACAGAAGTCAGGTGAAGTAATGGGGTCCAACGAAAAAAAGAGATACAGGGGAATAGAGAAAAGTAAGGAGGGAATAATTGAGATTTTTAAGGAAAGGTAACCTTACTTAAATTAACAGACTTACAAATAAGGGAAATCTCCTTCCAAGTATTAGCATCATCAAATGCCTGAGATCCTATGGTGTAATGAAAAGTGTGTAAGTCTCAAACTAAAATGGACAGATTGAATCTCATCTCTACCTCTTTGTAGCTCTGAAGCCTTGGGCTATTGTGGCAGATTTTCTACGATGCTCACAAGATTTCTCATCACACATGCTCTTTTTACGAGATGTTAAATCTAAGGAGAGGCAGGGACTATATTCTCCATCCCTTGAATCTGGGTAGGCCTATGATTACAGTGGATGTGGCACTGCATGACTTCTGAAACTATGTCATAAAAGCAATACAGCTTTCCTTAGTCCTCTTGAAACACTCCTACTGGATCCCAATCACTCTGATGTGAAGAAGTGAAGGACCACATGCAGAGGTCAAATGCAGGCATTCTGGCTCCAAGCTCCAGTTGAGACGTCAGCTAACTACCAGCATCAACTTCCAGGATAAACCCTTAAGTGATTCTGGCCCCCAGCCTTCCAGGCATTCCTAGCTTCAAGTCTTCCTAGCTGAGGCCCTAGACATAGAGGAGTAGAAACAAAGTATACCCACAGAATCCAGGAGTCTTAACAAAATAGTCACCGTTTTATGCCCTTATGAAGGGGGAGGTGTTACCTAGCAATAGATAATTGGAACAGCAAGTTATATAACTTTTCTAAGGTTTGGTTCAATGGTTTTCTAAGGTTTTGGAAGGTTGTGTTGAAAATTAGAAATAACGTGTAATTTACTTGGCATGAAGTAAGTGCTCAATAAAATATCAATTCATAATAAGGATTATTGTTCATTTCCATTAACCATTGTCTCTTTGAGACCTGCCCTCTGCCACCACTTTATAGTGGCCCTTCAAACTTGAAGATGCATAAGAACATGAACAAATACTTCTGTATTAGAGATGCTCTTTTAAACCTAGCCGTGCATAAAGGCCAGCCCTTTGGTTTGAGGTGATACCAGTCATTTGCCCAACAACTCAATCATAGGTTACTTTTTTGATATACATTTTTCTGAGTGATGTAATAAATATTTATTAAACAGTGTGCTATGCACAATGACACAGAAGATAGAATCCCTGCCAAAAGGAGTTAGTAATCTTAATTAAGAAGACAAAATCATCAAACAGGCCTGAGAGAGTTTCTAAATTATCCCTTCATTTTATATTTGAGGAAACTGAAAACTGGAAAAGTTAATCAAGTTGCTCAGTTACACATTATTAGCAGCAGAGCTGGGACTAGAACCCAGGACTCCTTACTTCCAATACTTTAGATTTATTCATTCCTTCAGGAAACATTTGTTGAGCACTTCCCATATTCCAGTCACTGGGGATTCAAACAAAGATGGATAAGAAACACTCTTGCCAACAAGGAGCTCACAGTCTGATGGAAGATGCTGTCACCAAAGCAGATAAGTATAGAGCTCAAGAGAGTGTTGCAGCATTGTAAGATCACAAGGGAGCAGAGCTGGCTCTTCTCTGTTGGGGAAAGGTTCAGAAAGGAGATGATGTTTAGGCTGAGTTTTAAATGCTCAGTAGGAGTTTGCCAGGCAGAGAAAGGGCATTCCATGTAAGAATAACCAATTTTTGTGAAGCTTCAAAGATATGAATATACATTTTCATCACCCCAAAGTTTCTGAAACTCCACTCCATGGACATACTCTTAGAGGACTTAGAGAATTTTTATCCTTTTAAAGGGTTAATATTTTATTCAGGCTTATTAAACAGACATACTTTTTCATAACCAAAAGCAATACAAGACACATAAAATGTACATCCTCTCTAAAGAAATGTATGGCGTCTGAATTGGAGGGGCTCTCAGAGATCATTATCTCAGCCCCCACGTACACATGTGCCAAAGCTGAGAAGTGATATAGCATAATGAGCAGGAAGACTGTGAAAACACAGACATAGTTAAAGAGCAAGAGCAATTACAGGTTAAAATTAGGTTATTATTCCCTTCGATGCTCTTCCCCCATGGCATATCACAAAATGTGAAAGCAAAGGGAAGGGGGAAAAACAGCAAATGGGAAGACTATACCCTCTAGCCAGCCTATCACAGTTATAATATGGTATTTGAAAAAGAAAAGACATTTCAAAAGGGCACTGTTATTAATGCCACCAAGAAAGAATTGGAAAGTTGCAGTTTAAATCATTGGTTTTGTGCCAGTTCTCTTTTTTATATAAATATCAATTTTCACTGTGAGTTATTGCACCTTAATTTAGTTAGGAATACATTTTAAAAATGGCTTGCTAAAAGGTGTGATTCAATGGAGGGAAAGTATTATGAAGTGGTGCAATGATCCATAAATAGCTATTATTATTATTTAACATTCGTTAAAACACCCACAGTGAGCTAAGCACCATACTAAACTTCAGAAAGATACGGTTCTTTCTCTGACAGGGAAAGATTAAATACACAGGAGATAGGAGAACTTAAATCTACTTAGGATCTGAGAAATGTATTTTTCTACTCCAACTTTTCCTTGCTTCACCTGTCAAATTAACATAACTTACAATATTAGATGAGGACTAATGATAGTTACTCCTTACTTGTGTTCAGTGTTTTATGTTTTACAAAGGGTTCTAAATGCATTTCTCATTAGATTAGGTGGCAGATGGCCTCTGGAAGGTGTGAGCACTAAACAGAGGTAGTCATTTCAAGAGAAGACCAAAAGCTTGGAGGGGTCAACTGTCCTGTCAGAGCATCAAAGGACAATTGTGCTTTGCAGAAGGAGAGAGATTTTCAGATAGGCAGTATATGCCCAAAACGCCTCGCTCTCCTCTGTCTTGCAGCCACCAGTTTCCCCCCCACCGGAGGCAGTCACCATAATCAATTTCTTGTGGCTTCATACTACATGCACTGTTCTGCACCCTACTTCTTTCTCTTATGATATATTTTGGAGATTATTTCATGCTGCATTATCATGCTTAATGGTTGCATCATATATTAGGTATAAATGTACCACAATTTATTTAACTAACCTACTCTCAAAGGATGTTTAGGGGTTTTCGTTTTGTTTTGTTTGTTTCTGCAAACTGCTGCTGTTGTAAGGATTCAATAAATAGCCTTGTAGAAACAACTCTGAAGTATATATATGTATATGTATATCTATATAATGATAATTATATATGATAATTATATATATGATAAGTATATATTTATATATATGATAATTTCCTATAAAGGAATTGCCAGGCCAAAATGTATGTGAATTAGTAATTTTGATACCTGCTGCCAAATTCTCCTCTGAAAAATCTACGTTGATTAAAATTCCCAGCAGCAATGTAGAGGAGTGTCTATTTCCCCACTATCACTAACACAATGTTATCAAAATTTGTCATCTTTGATAACCTGATAAGTGAAAAATAAGATCTCACGGTAGTTTCATTTGTCTTCCTTCTAATTATGAGGCTATTTGAACATTTTCTCAAGGTTCAAAAAACATCATTATTTCATTTTCTGTCCACTCTGTTTATATCCTCTCAGGTTTTTTGGTGTTTTTTTGTTTTGTTTTTGTTTTTTGGGGAGTAGTTGTTCTTTTATTGATTGCTTTTTAGGAATTCTTCTCATAATAATGAAATCGGTCCTTAGTACATAATCTTAATTGCATGTATTTTTCCTAGTATGTCATTTGTCTTTTGACTTTTTTAATGACATTTTTTGCCTTACAGAATTGTCTAATTTTGATAAATTAATGAATTAATCAATTTTGGTTTACTTCATATTTATAAAAGTATTTATTAATACAAGATTACTTTAAAAAGAAGCTCCCTCATTTTCATCCAGTACTATGATTTTATAGGTAAATTACTAATCCGCCTATGGCCCTAGCAGCCTGATGGCAGTGCATCACGTCTGGTCTCAGAAGGTAAATTACTAAGCCATTTGCCATTTTTTTGATGTGAGATAGGGATCTAACTTTTTTTTTCCTTGATGGCTACTAAGTGGTCCAAACTGCATTAATGAATAATTCACCTTTCCCCACCAATTTGAAATGTCACTTCCATCATATATTAAATTCTTCTATAGAGAATAGTGCTATGTTAAGACTATTATTCAGTTGAGGGATCTAGAAAGTCCTCTGGGTCAATTCACCACAGTTGGTGCTAAATATGACCTACTGAATCCAAGGTGATGTGTGGGGCAAGTAATATGCAGGAAACAGGCAGAATGCCTAGCTGGGAATTAAGGTAGCAGGTGGGGGGGCCCTGGGTGGCTCAGTTGGTTGAGTGTCTGACTCTTGGTTTCAGCTCAGGTCATGATCTCAGCTCATGATCTCTGGTGGTGAGATCGAGCCAAGCATGGAGGCTCAGGATTCTTTCCCTCTTCCTCTCCCTTTCTGCCCCTCCCTTTCTCTCTCTGCCCCTCCCTTTTTCTGGCGCCTGTGTGCACATGTGCTCTCTCTGCCAAATAAATAAATGAATGAATCTCTAAAAAAAAAAAAAAGATAGCAAATAGGAACAAAGAAAAGTTAAGATAAAAATATGAGGAGAAAAAGTAGAGAATATTCCAAAACAAATGCTTAAATGATAGAGAGGGTACTAGGAGACCTATTCCAGTTGCCCTCATGATAAAGTCCAGACTGCACAATGTGAACTCTCATACCTGTCTCATCTGGCTTCTGCCTGCCCGTCTAGCCCAGGGCATGTTCCCCTTAACTTTTCTTTCAGGTTTCAGCTGACACATTCTTTCCCCAGGTCTTCTTCTAACGTGGCCAAGACTGAGTCGAACATTCCTCTTACGTGTCTCTGCAGGACTCTGTACTTTAGAGTCTAGCAGTCTAGTTTCTTAATGCTTTCTCCTCTGTTGTGGACATTTTCCTTCACTCCCCAACTTTCGTAACTCTTTGTCCTGGTAACTAAATTTCTCTCCGTGTGTGTGCGTGTGTGCGTGTGTGTGTGTGTGTGTGTGTGTGTAAAGGAGGGGGAAGGAGGGAAATTTAGGCCTGATCTGTAATTAGCAACTGGTCTTTTTGTCTGTTTGTTTGTTTGTTTGAGTATAGTAGACACACAATGTTACATTAGTTTCAGGTACACAACAACATAGTGATTCGACTACTGTCTATGTGATGCTCTGCTCACAGTTGGTGCTTCTTATGAGAAAGGCTCAACCTATTCGAGCACAGCCCTCACATTCCGGCTTCTGCACCCACGACTTGGTCAGAAACTCCCAAATACAACTTTCCACTGGGCCCACATGGACAGCCATCAGCACAGCATCAGGCCCTAGGGTGGTTTCCATCTCACAGAGGAGCAGACTGGGCCAGAGTCTCCGTGGGCAGCCAGCTCATCTGAGTCTCCTCAAGAGCAGTGTTCGGCAAATTATAGTCCATGAGCCAACCTGGCCCCCTGCCTGATTTTCTAAATAAAGGTTTATGGGAACATACACCTACTGTGATAATAATAACTACATATATCAAATACTTATTCTTAGAACTGATTATTTCACCCTTTTCCTCGTATAGGCTCAATGCTCTTCAGAATCCTTACAGATTATAAAAATCACATAGAACTCTCCAAACTCTGAAAGAAAGACATCATGGCTATAAGAGATTACTCTGAGTTCTGCAAATAAAATTGTTTTTATTCAGCTTCCAATTGTCTCTGCTGATGAGAGAATGCAAAGTAATGGATAATCAAAAGTCAGTTATATGTGTTTGGGGACCTTGTTCTATGATGAGTTCAATAGTAGATTTTCCTTCCTAATTGCATTTGGCCTACAGCGGCACCAAAATGAGTTTGGATTGTCCGAGCATATGTTACCTGGGTGAGAAAAACGATAATCATTGTGTTGGACAGGAACAGAAGCCATTTAAAAAATGTTTTAAAATTTTACTTCATATAATCCTGAAAGCAGAGAGGGGTGAGTGTCATCTGAGTATAAGAAATTTTTTGTTCTACTGCATCATTATGATTTTTAATGTAGCATTTTAATTTTTTACTTTGCAATACTTTTTAAAAATCTTACCTACTTTAGTTGATAGGATTTTCATTAACTGTAAAATTTTATACCACTTGAATAATTTCATGTTTCCATTACCATCTTCTTAAAATAGCTCAAGTGATGGCTAAGGCATTATTCATTCTAGTCACAAGTTAATGTTGTTTAAATTCTGTTAGTGAAATGTATTAAAAAAATTCTTTATGCATTTTTCCACTCTTCATGTTTTTAGCTATGCAGGGTTTAAAGGCCAGGTAGAATATATGAATACTATGTGCATTCTGAGAAAAATAATTTACCGAAACTAGATAAAGCAAAACACTTTTACAAAGAATTTGGTACCCCTTATTATAGTTGATGGTTGTGTACATTGATATATTATTTTTGGAGGGCAGTTTTCCCATTTGTATGAAAATCCCTGAAATATTTAGCATTTGACTCAATTACACTTTGAGGAGTTATCTTAGGAAAATGACACAAAAAAAAGATGTCATTGCAGCACTATTTATTATAGAGGAAAAATCTAAATTTCTAGCAATAATAGCATATCTATAATTTCAGAAATCATGTTTTCAAAGATCACTTCATGGCTGGGCAAGATGACTACAATATAATTATTAGTAAAATTAAATACACACACACATACACACACACACACAGAGGCAGAGAATTATTCCATATATCTCTGAGTGTGTGAGGAGTGGGGCAGGAGCTGGGTGGGGGAATATGGAAGAAAATTTGCCAGTGAGGGGGGCCTGGGTGGCTCAGTCACTTTAAGTGTCTGACTCTTGATTTCAGCTCAGGTCATAATCTCAGGGTCATAGGATCAAGCCCCACGTCAGGCTCCATGCTTGGTGTGGAATCTGCTTGAGGTTCTCTTTCTCCTTCTGCCTCTCTGCCTGTTCACACTCTCTCTAAATTAATTAATTAGTTAACTATTAATTAAATCTTTTTTAAAGAAGAAGAAAATTTGCCAGTGATTATTAGAGTTGTGGAATGATGGATAATTTTTACTTCTCATTTTCTATTTTTACCATCACAAATTTCTGTAATGCCTACATATAGCTTTTATAAGAGTAAGTTTTATTTCAATAGCTAGATGCTGGTTCCCAGAGCAGGTAGATTAGGTAAACAGCCCTCGTTAGAAAATGCTTTCTAAAAAGAGGCTGTAAGAAGGCTAAAGCTTGTTTTACAGCTGCTGTTTCTCATTAGCCAGTTCGCTATCATTGCTGCACTTCACAGCTTGCTCTATGATGTAGATATTCTCTAGCAAGGTTGGATACTTCCTTGGTGTTCAGTAGAAGGGTTTACTTTCCTGGAGAAAAAATATTCTCCTTCTTTCTCAAGTCCCTCCCATGCTACCATACACCTTCTCATCATAAATCCTTGGCTTAAAACTCATGGTAGGCTCTAGGCTCCTTGTCTGGAGGCAGGAAGATCTGTTAGGGGACTGCTGCAATAGTCTGGGCGAGAAATGATAAATCTAAACCAAGGCAGTGGCAGTGTGTGTGTGTGTGTGTGTGTGTGTGTGTGTGGCTGAGCAGGAGATTCAATTAGCCCACACAGCCCACATGCATCCTCTGCCTAGAAGGATTTGCTCAACCAGATCCTCCGATCCTTCAAGTTTCCATTCAAATGCCTCCTTCTCCATAAAATCCTCCTTATGCCCATAACTGAAAATCTTTTCATCTCCTTTTATT
This sequence comes from Neomonachus schauinslandi, assembly GCF_002201575.2. Taxonomy (NCBI): domain Eukaryota; kingdom Metazoa; phylum Chordata; class Mammalia; order Carnivora; family Phocidae; genus Neomonachus; species Neomonachus schauinslandi. The sequence continues at coordinate 71,744,488 of NC_058410.1, read as the reverse complement.
TTCATTTTTTACCTCTTTTGTATATACATATACTTTTTATTTTGAAACAATCTAACGTACGGGGGAAAAAAACGCAGTTATAGTACAAAGAACTTTTTTCTTAAACCATTTGAGAGTAAGTTACCAAGCTAATAATGCCCACCACCCCTGAATACTTTAGTATGTATTTCTACCAAAAAAAAGGCATCAAAATCAGAAAATTAGTACTGAAACATTAATACTATAATTAGTACTGAAACATTAATACTATAATTAGTACTGAAACATTAATACTATAATCCTCACTCCAGTAATGTTCTTTACAGTAAATAGATCCTGTTTGGAGTCAAGTGTTGTACTTAATTACCCTGTCTCTTTAATCTCATTCACTCTGGAACAGTGTCTCAGTCTTAACTCTCATGATCTTGACACTAGAAAACTATGGTCCAGTAGAACATGCATCATTTGGGGTTTGTCTGGTGTTTCCTCATGACTCATCTAGGTTATGCATCTTTAGTAAAAATATCACAGAAGTTATGCTATTTTCCTATTAAATGGTACATGAATGCAATTTGTTCTCTTACTGGTTATGTTTACACTGATCACTTGATTAAGATGATTTCTGCCAGTCTTCTCAACTCTGAAGTTACTCTTTTCCCTATGTAATTAATAATATTCCATGGTGATGTACTTTGAGACTTTTATTCATTCATGTATTTTTATCAGTATGAACTCACTGTTCATTTTATTCAATAAGTTATAATCCAATACTATAATTATTTATTTGAAGTTCAAACTGACACAGATTGGGCCAGTGGGAGACTGTTCAAAATGGTTCTTGTGTCCTTTGACTCATCTCATCATTCTTTGAGCATTTCCTTGTTTTGTGGTATAAGATGTTTCAAGCTCATTTGTACTTTCCTTGTCCCAGACCTGGAATCATCCATTTCTACAAGGACTTCTGGCTCCTTTAAGAATGGTATTTAGAAGCCAAGGTCTCAGCCCTAGGAGTTCTTACTGCTTTTGCAGTATCAGTGCTCCCAGGACCACAAAGTGGACAGAGATTAGGAATCTTGGAATATGTGTATGTGCACATACCTACAAATCTACACACATTTACATCTATAGTTATTAAGACATCAGTCTAAGCGTGCCTGGGTGGCTCAGTCGTTAAGCGTCTGCCTTCAGCTCAGGTCATGATCCCAGGGTCCTGGGATCGAGTCCCACATCGGGCTCCCTGCTAGGCAGGAAGCCTGCTTCTCCCTCTCCCACTCCCTGTGCTTGTGTTCCTGCTCTCGCTGTCTCTCTCTCTGTCAAATAAATAAATAAAATCTTAAAAAAAAAAGACATCATTCTATATATTCTGAAAACCTTGAGTTTTCACAATTAAGTCTTCTAACTCCACTTTTATTCCAGCTTTTCCCTTTCCATATTTGCAATTCCTTTTTCCAAAGGTGAGAAACCTGGCTCCCCTGAACTTTAATATAATTACTTATTTAAACACTTCCCTTATATGTAACCAGTCTCTCACTTTTGAAACTACCACCTCCCTCACGTAGATGTCCTCCTTACTCCACTCAGGCCATGAAAGCACATGGATGTTCTCCCCACCCTGTTCAGTCACAAAACCTCATGCCAAGTTACTCTACATACCCCCTTCCCTGTATACCTTCTTCAACCTGTTCTAACACCCCCATGCCAGGCCACTGGCCCCCATGTGAATGCCAACTTTACCCTGCTTGGGCTCCAATACCCACCCCAGGCCATCCTACATGTGTACCCTTTCACTCTGCCAGGCTGCCCCATACATGGGCATCCTCTTCACTCTGTTTATAAATAATGAAATTTTTAAGTTAAAGGAGACACTGGTAGAACTTTTAGTCTAAGGACATTCTAATACCTTGAAGTCCTTAGCCAAACCCTAACTTTATTAGAATATGTGAAACATACTCAAGGAATAGGGATTCCTCCTTTTCTACCCACAAGGCCGGTCATCAATGTAATCATTGTTTAAAAGAGAAAGTGTATCAGTTTTTCATTATTAAATATCACACACATGTACAACACACTCATACTCTTTCACATCACTCATTTTCCTCTGAAGATCAAAAATCGTCAAAAGAGAATAAAATTATTAGTATTTTTAATGAAAAGCACTGACTATCACATTCTGTTGCTAGAAAGATTCTTCTGATGTAGCAGGAATAATGGCAACAACCAAGGGCATACAAGGAAGTTATTAGGGAAGACAGAAGGAAGGAGAGAGATGAGAAAATAAGAAAGTGAAAAGGTAGGAACAGGGAAGAAAGAAAGAGGAGACCTAAGAGAGAAAAGGCAGAAGAGGGAGGCTAACTGGGAGACACGTGAAAAGACAGTGGCAGGATGCCATTCAGGAGAGTCTGACTTGGCCACCAAATCCCATGGCAAAGGGCTCTAACCCTGAAATCAGCCTCAAAGCAGTGTCCCTGTCAGAATGAAAACATATCCTCCACTCCAAGATTGCTGACAAGTAATGAAGAAACAGTTACTTCATACACTTCGCTAATACACAACTGAATGAAACTGACATCTAGAAGTTTGGTACAGCCAACTTCTGGATTTTTATCTATATATTTGCTTAATGACACCTTTAAATGATTCCTATTTTGAGAGTCACTTTTGGAAACTACACAAGTATCAACGTCTGCAAATGGTGAGAAGGTTCTCGGTCAAAACTTCAGTGAGGCAAAATATGGATAATATATGTATAAGTGGAACACTTGCAATGTTTAACATCACACCTGATTTTGCTGCTTTGATAAAGAAACTACATATCCTGTAAATTATGATGTCAATGTTTCGGATTCAATCCCCTACCAGCCATCAGAAAGTGTTATCTAGTCTTGTCTAGTGTTATGGTTCTTGTCAAAACCAGGGTATTAAACCATTCCCTTTTTAAAAAGTGTAACAGAATATAAACTTTTTCTCTATTACACATATGGTTGCTGGTTTTCTAAAAAGTGTTCTTGAAACACAATAAAACTTAAGGCAAAACTTTTAGAGAAAAGGAATTCCCATTCTCAGAGTAACTCAATAGAGAGTTAATTCGTGGTTTAGGTTAATTGGCAGATATTTTTAGCTGAGGTCAATCTTTATATACTTCCTACAGGTGCTATTATAGATACTATTGAAAAGATCAATAGAGAACATTAGTTACCTTCTCAACACCCATTTCTCTTTCTTCCTTCCCAATAGAATCCTGATATTCTTTGGATAGTGTTGCCCTCCCCCACTCCACCCCAACCCAGTGACTGAGGAATAACAGACCTCACTGTCAAGTTGTTCCTGCTTCATTGAAAGCACTCAGCACATGGCATTGCTCTGGTCCCTGTTGTAAGTAGAGAAGTCACGTGGTCCAATTATAGTTGGGGGAAAGGGTTTTCTCTCATTTAGGATATGAACAAGTATGTATGTTGCATCAGATAGTGCTGGTAACTATTTTATAACCTTAAGAGAAGCAAGTCTAAATTCAACACTGTCACACTGAGGATTACAGAGCAGAAGTATAGGAAGAATATGGATTCTTGATGACCATCATTGACTTACTAAGTCACCAACCTGACCAGAACTAATTCTACTTCTGCATTTTCTGGTTATGTAAGATAATAAACTTTTTTACTATATGATTTTTTCTTGAATTGGGATTTTGTATTTGCAGCCAAAAGCATCCTAGTTGATGAAACCATGTCTCAGCTCCAGTATGAAAGCCAGAATTGCAGGGAGACATCGATGCCAAACTTGCAGTGCTGGGAAAAGTGCTTTTATAGGTGACAGTCAAGAGTTACAAGGCCTTCTCAGTTTCCCTACAGAAAGAAATCCGAAAATAATTGGCAGTACTGGAGATTTCTCTCACAGATTCCTTCTATTTAAACAACTTTAAAACTTAAATATGGACTCATAGTCCTTTCTTTTCTGGCATAGAGGAAATCAATAATGCCAGCTTTGCAAAGGTAAACTTATTGATTTGAGGACAAAAGAAATGATGCTATATAAATTCAACCCAAAAGAGTCCTGGAAAATTCTGATATTTTTTTATAACAACCTACCTTTGAGTTACAGTTTTTAAGCACTGGCTGCCGTTAAAATCAAAATTTCAAAGTCAACTTAGGGCCCAAGATAACTTTCATGTTGCTATGACAACCTCTTTTTCCAGTTTAACATTAAGTTAAACATCAAGTTTAACCTTAATTTGGGCAGAGTTAATATTTACTTTGGGAGTTGTGGGGGAGGGGGGGAGTTGTACAAATTAGATTTATTTAAATTATTTCCAGAAAATCACTGTTAGATTTTATGCAATCTTTTCCATAAATAAAATATTCTGTGATCAAAATGTGATGAAAATCAATTTCCAGTTTAGGGCACCTGGGTGGCTCAGTTGGTAAAGTTAAGCGTCTGCCTTTGGCTCTGGTCATGATCTCATTGGTCCCGGGATTGAGACCCCTGTCGGGCTCCCTACTTAGCTTCTCCCTCTGCCTCCCCCACCCACCATGTTCTCTCTCTTTCTTTCTCTCTCTCTCTCAAATAAATAAATATTTAAGAAAAATCAATTTCCAGTTTAGTAAAATAAATCATATGCAAATTTGTTACATATATGTTTTATATACTGTTCTGAGGAGAAAAATTCTATTTTCATCTAATTCACAAAGGAGTCATAACTCAAAAAGGTAAAATTATTGCCGGAGACTGAATAATAACTGTAGGTGGTCAGAGAATTTATCATGAAAAAGGGAAAGGAAATAAAAGGAATAAAATAAGGCGTATTTTTAAAGTTTAGTCATGGTAAATCTAAGGAAGGACAGAGACAAGGAAAGTGCCTGCTGGCTATGACAAGTGGTTGTATATATATTTGAATCTGTTACAGTTTGTTGTGGGAAACACAACAAACACATAGGAAGCCACTAGAGCCTTTAAGATATTTCATGACAGTCTGTTGTGGTGCGTGCACAAATACGATGTGTATCTGTCAGTCCGAGTCCTGGCAGGAAACCCATACACAATCAAAAAGGGTATGAAGAAATTTAAACAAAAGGAATGCAGACCCCTCCTCGACTTAACAATGGGGTTACGTCCAGATAAACCCAACCTAAACCGAAACTATCCTAAGTGAAAAATGCGCTTCATATACCTAGCCTACCCAACGTCAGAGCCTAGCTTAGCCTCCCTTAAACAGGCTCAGAACACTTACGTTAGCCTACAGGTGGGCAAGATCGTCTAACACAAAGCCTGTTTTATAATACAGTGTTGACTCTCACGTGTGATGGATGAATGCTGTACTGGAAGTGAACAACAGAATGGTTGTAAGTGTACCCGTTGTTCCCCCTCATGCTCGCCTGCCTGGCTGGGAGCTGTGGCTACCACCATTGCTGCCCAGGGTCAGAAGAGAGCTCCGTACCACAGGCCACTGACCCGGAAAAGATCAAAATTCAAAAAGTGGAGAACAGTTTCTAGTGAATGAGTATCGTTTTTGCGCCATCGTTAAATTGAAGAATCGTAAGTCCGACCATCATAAACCGGGGACCACCTATATTTACAAAAAAGCAGACAGGGAAACTGGAGGGCTGATGAAGGAGCCTAGGACTGACAGCAGGAAAAGCTATCTGCACTCCTAAACGAGAAGAGGCAAAGGAGGGCGTTTTCTCAGAAGCTAAACTAGTGAGACAAGCGCACCTGACAGGAGCTATGACCTTAGGTGAGGGATGCAGAAACTCCCAAACAGCAGCCCCACGGGAAAGAGGCCAGGAAAATAAACACACCATCCTCATTCTCTCCCCATCCTCTGACTTCCTTGCCAAAGCCTTTCGTTGACTAAATCCACACAAAAACTGAGCGAAGAGGAGCTAGACTATCCTGTCTGAAGAGGCCAGACCCTGAGGCCCCAAATAGGGTCAAGGGTGGAAAAGGAATCTGACAGAGCAAACAGATACCCCCCAACACAGACACTGCCCAAATAACAACACATGGGGGGGACTAAAAGATGGAGACATTTGGTTCTGCAACAGCTTTGGTACACATTTTGGGCTAAGATGTATATTTTAGAATCCTTTCCCTTTTGTTAATGTTAGTTTTTAGTCATTATACTTTATGTTGACAACTTTTGAATATAAACAAATACATATTTCATAATCATTAACGTTGTAACAGTAAAGACAATCCTTTTTCCCTCAGGCAAAAATACCCTTCTAGTTCCATAAACCTGGCTCGACGTTATCACCGTCAAAGAGGGAAGTGTTTATGTAAACTTAAGACAATTTGTGTTGACTCCATCTCCAAACTATACTCTTTCACACTGGATTCATATTTCTCTTTTGAATTGTATGAACATAAATTGTGTGTGGAGTGTGGGTAAGTGTGTAGGTATAGTTTACGGAGCTGACCACTGGAAAGTCCATGTACACAGATGATCTCAAATGCCACCACCAGCTCATCATGTCTGTCTTTTCAGGAACTGATTAAATAGGTTGTGTGGTGCAAATGGAAAGTGTTCTGGACTTTAGGTCTGGAGGCACTGGCTATGATCAGTCTTTTCATTAACAAGCTGTAGGACTCTGGCAAGTCCCTTCACCAGCTTCTTTTATTTCCATAAAAGGGGTTGAGGCACAGAGTCTCTGATGTCACTTCCAGCTTTAAAATTCTGTGGTTCTCATGCATGTCCCTAATTACCATGCCTAATAGGAACCATCAGTTTTGCTGCTTCTTGATTGCTTTAATTTGAAAGGGCCTTTTTCAAACTGACATAGAAAATGCTAAATACGCTATTTTAAATTAAAATTTGGATAAAGAAACTAGCAGATGACATTAAAACACAGAAAATCCTCAGTGACTTTTTGAGTCTAACAATTACAGCTTCCCATGAACCTTAACATTTCCCTGAATTGCAAAAATTATGTTTACCATTTCACAGGTAAATATTTACATGCCTAAGTAATGATTCCACAAAGCTATGGGAAATGAAGAGGCAAATTTATGCTCTAGAGTAGACATGTACTTTGTAATTCAGCTCCACTGAAGAAACTCTCCTTAATATCCTTAATATCTTCTTCAATGTCCCAGAACAAAGGAAAGAGCTATTTGTCCACTGCGAAGGCTGAAGTATTTCATGCAAGCTGTCAGATGGGTATTCAAAAAACATTACTGCATTGTATAAATTCTTACGTATTTAATACCTACTATACACTGTATTAAGTGCATTATGTGTATTGTTTAATTCTCACAACTGTCCTTTGAATTATCTCCAATTTTCTGGTCTCAGAAAAGTCAAGTACCTTAACCATAGACAGCAGCTAGTAGGGGACAGAGCCAGCATTTGAACCTATGATTCTAAAGCCAAGACCTTCATTCTTGTTACTCCGTTGTCTCTGGCAACACTGGCCAGACACATCCCCCACATTTCAAATACTTCATTGTTTTTCATAGATAATGAAACTGTTCACTTAACTTTGCTTTCTCCCTTGAGTGATGCCTCTGCACACTGAGCCCCTCCACATGTCCCTCCAGCAACATCCACCAATCCCTCAGGAATGAGAATGAAATAGGCTTGGCCTCAAATATCAGTGTTCCCTGTAACAGGGACAATTGACACATCAATGTAGCATGTCTTTAGGCATGAAAAGCCCTATCTCTTTTCTCTCTTCTTAATTATAGACCACATTTTTTCATAAATATCTACCTCTTCTCTCCTTCTGCTGTAAGTGTCCAATTGTCCTCTATCCAATTCTCTCTAGAAGACATCTACCTTCTAAATGTACTGTAGAAAATTTTTGACCTTTACTGGTCTTTGAGAAATAAAGAAAGATTAGAGGCACTGCCCTAGACCACTCCACTTCTGTCTTAGACTGGATCTCCTGAAAACATTCTGAGATGAAAAATTGTGTGCATAATGTTGGTTGGAGAGTGCTCTCAGGAGATACACCTGCAAAGAGGTGAGGAAAGAACTGAGGGAAGGAGGACCCAGGGATGGGTCAGCTCTGGAAAGGGGTCTGGGATGGAGAAGCATGGAATGCTCTACACCCTGTCAGACTGCTGGACCTAACTTGTGTCTTCAGTTTAATTACCTGTTTCTCTTCCAGACAAAGGGTTTTTAAGGTTCTAAAGGCCAGTCTGAAATCTGACTATGCAGAATTTAAAAGATCTGAGCTTTCTTTCCTGGGAAAATAAATGGAATAAAGAAAGATTATGAAATATGAAAGTTCTAAAAATAATAGCCTGAAACTGGGTAATTTGAATGAAAGCTAGTCAAATCTGTAGGGAATATAGCATATTACTGATTCATTATCAGATCACATAATTTAATTATATTCTACTTACCATACAGTTTTCACACCCTAAACCTCTCAGTGTGAAGTCTATGTTATCTGATTAGAAAAAGCAGAAAGAGAAAGAGGCCATGCAAAAGAGAAGCTTAGTTAAGGATGGCAGACTGCATTGCAAATTCAGAAACATCTTTAATATGTAAAAGAAATGATGCAAATTAATCTTTTGTTTTCTATAAATAAGCCAGGTTTGATTACCTTAAACTATTGGTAAGAATATTTTTCCCTTTCATCTTTCCTGGACTTGAGCCATTTACAATTTGTAACACAGAGAACCATTTTTCAGATCTAATTTAACATGTAACTCTTTGTTGTTTCAATTGAATTTAGCAAAACCCAGAAAGAAAATTCCTTCCTAAAACAGAATTAATTTCTACAACATGTTGATTTAAGAGCTGCTAATTTCGGCACATACATATCCCTATTGCTAGGTTCTTCCAGTCAGGCTTTAAAGATATTCTTCCAAAATATGTATATATCTCAAGTTCTAAAATAAGGAGGCTTTAGTGACTGAAAGATGTTGAGGAAAATATAAAGCTCTTATTTAAAAGTATCAAGGCAAGGGATGCCTGGATGGCTCAGTTGGTTAAGCATCTGCCTTTGGCTCAGGTCATGATCCCAGGGTCCTGGGATTGAGCCCTGCATCAGGCTCCTTGCTCAGCGGGGAGCCTGCTTCTCTCTCTGCCTGCCGCTCCCCCTGCCTGTGCTCTCTCAATCTCTCTGACAAATAAGTAAATAAAGTCTTTTAAATAAATAAATAAATAAAGTCAAATATGTGTATTTGTCAAGTCAAATATATGATATTTGACTATACTATGACTTGATATTTGACTATACTATCAGTAGTATAATCTATGCTGAAAACAATTATTTACCTTTCTCCTAATGGGAGATTATATAGTAAGTATGCAAATAATGCTGATAGGTGAATCTGATGAAATAAATTAATAACATAATAAACACTCTAAAGATTATATAATAAATATGCAAATAATGCTGATAGGTTAATCTGATGAAATAAATTAATAACTCAATAAACACTTAAGGTTTCCCTGTATGTATGTATTTAAAACATTTCCCATAAGTTCCAGTGTCGTGGAAATTATACAAAATGTACTTTTAAGACTGTCTCTAGGGGTGCCTGGGTGGCTCAGTCGTTAAGCGACTGCCTTTGGCTCGGGTCATGATCTCAGGGTCCTGGGATGGAGCCCCACATCGGGCTCCCTGCTCAGTGGGAAGCCTGCTTCTCCCTCTCCCACTCCCCCTGCTTGTGTTCCCTCTCTCGCTGTCTCTCTCTATCAAATAAATAAATAAAATCTTTAAAAAATAAAAATTTAAGGGGCGCCTGGGTGGCTCAGTTGGTTAAGCGACTGCCTTCGGCTCGGGTCATGATCCTGGAGTCCCAGGATCGAGTCCCGCATCGGGCTCCCTGCTCGGCGGGGAGTCTGCTTCTCCCTCTGACCCTCCTCCCTCTCATGCTCTCTGTCTCTCATTCTCTCTCTCTCTCAAATAAATAAATAAAATCTTTAAAAAAAAAAAATAAAAATAAAAAAATAAAAAAAATAAAAAAATAAAAAGACTGTCTCTAAAGGAGACACAATTAATATTTCATTTTTGATAAATTATGCTAGGAATAGGATACAAACTTGTGGAAAGTGTAGTTTTTTATTTGTTTTATTTACACCATATCCCCAACAGGTGAAACAGTAACTGCACAAAGTAGGTGCTCATAACTGCTGAATTAATAAATTAGGACAAGTTCAGTGAGGACTATAAGGCAATACGAAGAACAAGAAATGGTCCTGGCCATTCAATGAATATACTTTGCCTTAGAAAGAGAACTAGCAGATATTTAAAGCAGAAGGAGAACTCCAGGTTTAGGTTAAGACTAAAACACTATTGACATCTGTCCAAATTCTATTCACAATCTTGGGTTCTTACATAAATGTTCTGAATTCTTTTAAAATAGCACAACGGGCATAAGCCCAGAACCATGACAGCTTTGTTCCAACACAGTTAAGAGACGGCCTGTTTATGAAATATCTTTACCATGAATTATTCATGCTGGGAAATCAACAAAATACTTACTAATTCAGCTGTAATGCTTAACTGTGTTATTTGACCAAGAGATTGAAATGGTCCTGGAAAAGCCAGGAGAGAAGTGAGAACTTGGCAAGATATATGACCCCATGGAGTCACATAAAAACCCTAAATATTCCATTATCATCACTATTATATAATATGCTGTATGCTTTATAAAGCAAATTGGTACATATTATCTAAATTGATGAGCATGACAACCTTGTGAGTCAGGTAGCAGTACTGAATCATGTTGGAAGTTTGGAAGTACTAATGCCAATCTTTTGCAACCTAACCAGTTGAAAGTAATAATGATAATCATGATCATACTAATCATAGCTAGTACCTAAATAGGACTTATTTATGTGCCAAGTGTGACCTACATGCCTTTACATGTTAGCTCAGTTACTTCTCCAACCATCACAAGTCTCCAAATGGGAATCGAGGCATCTGCTTTATTCAAGATGGTTGGCAAATTCACTTCCCACCTGGTAAAAAAAGAAAAAAAAATACATTTTTTGGTCCCTCTCTCCTGCATTGAAGATAACTAGGGAATGACCACGCTGACTTTTCCACCCAGTGTCATGCTATAAAGCTGGAACAGAGAGAACTGGGGTGTAGCTGGAACAGGCTCATGTGGTCTGATGGTTCGTTTACTGACAGCCTGAGCATGTGAGCTCCAGGCTTCCCTGCACCCAGGCAGGTCTGTGAGCTGAGGGAGGGGTGAACACAAATGCCAGGCTTTCTCCAATCTCACACTCTCTCTCAAGTTTTTTCAGTAGGTGGAAAATTTTTACTGAAAATGATGCTGCTCTCTCCTGGGAAGTAAAGCAGATATGCCCCATGCCTCCATGGGAAACTGAAGGGAAGAAAATGAGTGTTCCAGTCCATCCTACCCCCAGCACCTCCAACATCCAAATGAGGGAAACTCATGAAGACCATGTAGGCTTAGTTTCTTCCTCAAAGGCAAGGAACTGGCAAGTAGCAAAGACAAATCTTGAGCCCTAGCATTCTGACCACAGAGTGCACATCATTTTCACTCTACACTACCCTGGAAACAAGTTTGATGAACGCTGAAAGGCAAACATTCTAGAAGTCAAAACCCTTGAATGCTCTTCTGGAAATGCTTTCATGCCCTAACCAGATTCTCTTTTTCCCATAATTTCTTGTCAAATGTGCTGAAAACATATCATTCAAACCATTTCTTTCTGAGCCAAGTTAACGATGGAGTAAACAACAAAAAGGAAAGGAAAAAATTGTAATTATACTTCATCTCACAACAGCATATTTAAAATTTGACTCAGTCTGACTTTGATGTATTTCTATTAGTCAATAAGTACTCATTATACTGTATAACAGGGTAAGACATCTTCTCTTCATAGAGTTAACAGTTGTGCCAAAAGCACTGATATTTTGCTTTTCTGAATATCAGACTCAGGAAGAGAGGTTATATTATTCTCTTTTTTCATCAATCTTCATTCAACAGGTATCCCAATATGGAGCTGCTTGTTAGTTTACTTTCCACTAAATATAGACACATAATTAATATGTGCTGGGCCATAAAGTGTTTACTTACTCTTTATTAACAAGCTCAAATTGCAGAACATGAATACATTTGACTGCATTCTGTGAAAAACAACTGAGAGTCTTGAACTTCCTAGTGAGAGTAGGATTATATCACCTTCCAGGCTGGAAGACAATTTTATATTCTACATGCTTGTATTTTGTAACTACTACTGCTGTTATTTACTATTTGTGATGTTGTGGAGAAGGGAAGAAAGTGATATCACTTCCTAGCTGTGATTCTTATAAACAATAAAAAAGTAGCATGAAGGGTCACAATTCTATCAGTTTTCTGATAAGAGAGAGCTTCAATTCATAAGCATGGTGGCTGGAAGAATTGGTTTTTCTCTAAGCAGAACCTGAATTGAAATTAGATTGAATCAAGACAATGGTCCTCAGCACCTTTGCTGCCATTTAGAAGGATAATGATTTTTTTTTATTTCTGGGAAAATAAAAAATCTTAGTTTTTCAGATACCAATCTAGGCTAGTTGCTAGTGATTGATCACTAATCAGTCATAATTCTCTTCTGCTGAGTCCAGGCACCACCTCTGAATCCTCAGCCCAGCACTCAATTAGTCAGGACCCATGAGTTAGAGTTTATATTAGGTGAAACTATTTGCCTTTCCTATTACATTTGAAGTACCTCACCTGTAGCAGTTTTAAAAGAAAAAAATAAATATAATCCTATAATATTTACAGAATATCAGTGCTCTTTCAAATTCTGATTAGTGCTACTAATCCCTATAGACTCTTTCAACACTTTGCAGGAAAATGGTGAAATCTAATTAACTATATTCTGGAAGGACTGTAGCTGATAATAGCTTAGCAACTAAGAGGGTTCATCAAGGTAAAAAGAAACATAACAAAGTCCCCTATTGAGCATTTGAAAAATGGCGCTGGTATAATCAAGGAACTGACTTTTAATTTAATTTAATTTTAACTTAGTCATCAATGGCTGCCATATTGGATAGCACAGGTATATTGAATCTTGTTTTACCTTCATAATAACCTGGTAAAGCAGGTCATCTCCACTAAAGAGAAGGAAGTACAGACATATTAAGTGACTTGCCAAAATTACAAAATTGGAAGGTGACCAAATGTATACTTGAATCCAGTTCTCAACTGGATTCCAAGTTCTCAGCTCTGGGAATCCCAAGTTCTCAACTCTTTCTATGGTATCATATCAAGCTCAAGGTAAGTATGAATCAAGAGAGGACAACCCTCCAAAACTCATGATTGTACACAACCCACTAAAAGTTCACAATAGGAAGTACACTACAAAGAACTAACTGTCAAAAATCTGAAAGCTTATCCTACTTGTAAGCTAACAAATAAGCATGCCACAGTTTCGTGAAAGCCATCAGAAGACAGGAGATTCCTGAGTCAGAGAGTAAGAATTTTATTATAGCAATAGCAGTAGCCAGAGTATTAGCATTTTCTTGTGCCAATTTCCCAAACCCAAACCCACACAGTGATGCAAAAAGGGCCAGATGACTCTTGCACATGCAGTGAGTGCATTACGGTTTCCATACAGAGCTTAGGGAACCCAAATATTTTATAATGGGCAGTAAGCATCCTGCCCATTACCCCAAAAAGAGGCATTACCTTTATCATACTAGACAATAAGCATGCCTACCTTTCCCAATCTCCGCCTTTCAAGACTATTCTCTATACAAATATCCTTGAAATAGATAGTCTGGAACAAAGGCAATCCCAAGACTTGCATAAATGTGAGAGACCACACACCACCCATGAAAGTGACAAACTGAGAGAAAACCAGCAAAGAAAAGAGAAAGATGTCTAAATACCAACAACATGAGAGTCAAAGTGTACAGATAAATGTGTATGTTTGATAGAAAGATTATGTGTCCAAAGTTATAAACAGAAAATAAATGTTGAAACAAGAAAATTAAGGTGAAAGTAAATTTGAAAAATAATAGTGATATATAAGTGTCAGGAAACATTAGCATTTTTATTGGGCATCAATAGTACATTTATAAATATAATTTCCCCAAAACTAGAGGTTACTTCACTCTCAGAACTGAATTGTAAATATATGCACATACCTCTCTTCCAGTCACCATAAAATTGTAGCATAAAAATCATAGGATGTTAGACCTGAAAGATGCTCAGAAATAATGAAGTCCTAATTATACGGACAGGGAAATTGAGACCCACAGGCACAGAGTGTCTTTTTCAGGGCCACACAACCATCTAGAGATCTGAGATGCATTCACAGATGTCTCTGCTCTTGACCCCTCCATTTCATTACAACACCCTATCTCTTATTTCTCACCTTGAAGTGGATTGAGCCCAAAAAAATAGATACCTGCAAACCTCCCTCTTGTAGAATATGCCCTTGGAACTAGTTGGAGCAGAGCCAAGTGGTCTGAGCTAGCAATGCTTCCCCAGGTGGAAGCCCAGTAGGAAACCTTAGCCCTGCACATAGCTTAAATGCTCATTCCCTTAGGTCTACCACAAAGGCACATTGCATTGCAGAAGAGTTAAAAGAAAAATGTGTGCACAGCACAGGAAGGAGCCCAGATCTTCTCTGAGGAGTTGAGTACTTCAGGGGTATCATTAAAGCTGGATCAAAAAAAAGTCATTTCATTTTTTTAAAAATATGGTAATAGAACCTCGAGCACCAGCTCACTTCAATGACAGGCACTTCATAAAGTTCATTTTTATTATCCTCAGCTGAAAAGTAAATAACACTTCTGCAGGTGTCCTTCATATTAAAAGGCTTTATTTGCTGGCAGTAGAGACTCTCTATTGACTAAAACCTTATCTATACTTTACAGAGCAGATTGTTTTTCCCCAACACCTTTCAAAGAGGTATAGCCAGTCCATTCTGGACAAAGGAAAACAGTGTGATAAAAGAGATGATGCAACAACAGCCAACTGATAGAGCTCTCAATGGCCAAACCTGGAACAATTTGAGCAAAATCAAATAATGCAATATTCAATTATAAGCCAAAGAATAAAATAAATATTCATGAGTCCATATTTATAAACAAATAATGTAAATAAGCATCAACAGCACTTTTATAAAGATAATTTTCCCAAAAGTAGAGTCTACTGTTTCCTTAGGACTGAATCATAAATGTATAGATGTATATAAATATAAATTACTGAATAAGTAAGTAAGTGGTAGAGGACAGACAAATCTTCCTTACAGAAGAATTCCAAATAGTATATATACATATTCCCGCCTCCAGGAGGTGGAACTTAATTGCCTCCCCTTGAAGGTGGGCTAGACAAAGGGACCCACTTCTAAAAAATAGAGCACGGAAAGGGAAAAATAGTCCCTTTGCAGTGGAGAGTCCTGGCAAGAGCTACCTTAACCAAGTGATGAAGGTTAACATTGCCATTGATGTCGCATGGATATGATGTATGCTGATGTGAGGGAATGAGAAGGGCACTTCAATTCCATTGTATTCTTTCCAAATCCCATAACCCCAGTCTAATCATGAGAAAAACATCAGACAAACCGAGATCAGAAGACATTCTACAAAATATTTAGCCAGTACTCCCCAAGACCTTCTAGGTCATGAAAAACAAGCAGAGTGAGAAATTGTCACAGACCAGAGGAGACTGAGAAAATATGACAACTAACTACAATGTGGCATCCTGCAATGAAACAGAAAGAAGGCATTAATGGAAAAGCTGGTTAAATCCAAATAAGTTCTGGAGTTTAGTAAATAGTGATGAATAATGTTGCTTTCTTAGTTTTGATAAATGTACTCTGTAATGTAAGATGTTAACAATGGGTAAAACTGGGTGGTGGATATACTCTCTGTACTATCTTCATAACTTCTCTATAAATTTAAAATTATACCAAAACAAAAAGTTTATTTAAAAAAAATAGAGGGGCACCTGGGTAGCTCAGTTGGTTAAGCGTCCGCCTTCGGCTCAGGTCATGATCCCAGATCCCGGGGGGCCGAGCCCCACATCGGGCTCCCTGCTCAGCAGGGAGCCTACTTCTCTCTCCCCCTGCCATTCCCTCTGCTTGAGCTCTCTCTCTCTCTCTGTCAAATAAATAAATAAAATCTTAAAAAAATAAAAAAAATAGATGATACAAATTTATGTGTGATCCTGCCTGGAGCATGGCAGAATTCTGTATCTAATGCATTGCCCAATCCAAGAAGCACAGTTAAAGAAGGCTTGGGGAAGCTAAATGAGTTCAAAAGACAGGGGAGGACTAACAACAGCGCACTTCACAATAAAAGGAAAAGCGATGTTTTTTCTTCACTGAATAACCTGAGTATTATTTGTGTAGTAATCTGAGAAGCAGAATATATTCTGAACATAACAAAAATTGAGGCTCTCCTTTATAGGTCAGGAAAGTAATAAGGTAAAAGCCCAAACCAATAAACTAACCAGATTCTTTGAAAACAAAAGTGTGCTGGCATCTAATAATGTCTATGCTTAATAGTATAAAAGATTCAAATTAAAAACATAAGTTTTAGACAAACCCTTCAAATTTGAGAAATTTCTCTAAATTCTCTTGATAAGTTATCTGGGATATTATAATAATATCTGACATTTGGGCACCTGGGTGGCTCAGTTGGTTAAGCGACTGCCTTCGGCTCAGGTCATGATCCTGGAGTCCCGGGATCGAGTCCCGCATCGGGCTCCCTGCTCGGCGGGGGGTCTGCTTCTCCCTCTGACCCTCCCCCCCTCATGCTCTCTCTATCTCATTCTCTCTCTCAAATAAATAAATAAAATCTTTAAAAAATAATAATAATAATATCTGACATTTATATTATCATTTCCAAAGTAGTAAAACCATTTTGCCAATAAATTGTATCTCCTTCTTGCCACCCAGTTCTCTAAATTACTTCCTTTTCCCACTCAGGCTATCCTCTGCTTTCAGCCCCAACCCAAACTCCCCACCTGTGCCCCCACTCCCAAGTCCCAACTAAATCCCATCTCTTGCTTTTGACACCTTTTTGGATTCATCTTCTAAATCATAATCCCTTCAAAATGACTGTGAATGGATGGATGGACATCTGGGCTCTTTCCATATTTTGGCTATTGTGGACATTGTTGCTATAAACAATGGGGTCAATCGACAGATGAAAGGATAAAAAGATGTGATATAGATATAGATATATAGATATAGATATAAACACACAACGGAACATTACTCGGCCACCAAAAAAAATGAACTCTTACCATTTGCAATGATGTGGATAGACCTAGAGGGTGTTATGCTGAGCAAAATAATTGAATCAGAGAAAGACAATTACCATATATTTCACTCTATGTGGAATTTAAGAAACAAAACAGATGAACATAGAGAAATGGAGGGGAAAATAAAATAAGACAAAAACAGGGAGATAAACCATAAGAGACTCTTAGCTATAGGAAACAAACTGAGGGTTCCTGGAGGGGAGGTGGGTGAAGGGACGGGGTAACTGGGTAATGGGCATTAAGGAGGGCGCTTGATGTAATGAGCACTGGATGTTATATGAAACTGATGAATCACTAAACTCTACCTCTGAAACTAATACTACACTATATGTTAATGGATTGATTTTAAATTTTAAAAAATGACTGTGAATTAATGGAAGTGACTTAATGGGTTAAAAAAGGCATATGTTAGCTTTCCACATAAACTTTATGTAGATGAGGAAAACTACCTTGCTCTTTTTCTCCTCATCTTTGCATAGAAACATATAATTGTGTTTCCAAAAGAAGCCAGAAAGGCATGGGCATAACTTATAATACATGTAGTATGAATTTTCTTGAAAAACAGCCCTTAAAGTCAAATTCAACTAGGACTGTTTACAAAGAAACTATGTTATGGAGACTGACAAATGCATAATATTTTTATCATTATATATGAGGCTTACATTTTGTTTCATCACTTTTATTGCTGAAGAATATATTTTTTAATATTTATTTATTTTAGAGAGAGAGAGAGCATGAGCAAGCTGGTGGGAGGGACAGAGGGAGAGGGAAACAAGCAGACTCCCCCACTGAGCAGGGAGCCTGATGCAGGGGCTCCATCCCAGGACCCTGAGATCATGACTGGAGCCAAAATCAAGAGTTGGACGCTCAACTGACTGAGCTACCCAGGCACCCCAGCTGATGAATACATTTTAAAGGGATGGATTAAATATTCAAGGACACAAACACAAGGAAATACCTCTTAGTTCAATATGAAGATAACAAATCCATTAGTATATCTACATATGAGCATGCTCAGCAAAGAACAGACTGAACAAATGTTTATTGAGTACCTCTGAGGTGTCAGGAAATGTGCCAACACTTTGGCAAATGCTGTCTCATTTCATTTTTTCTATAAATATGTAAGGTCGATATAATTATCCTCACTTTTCAAATTGTAAAACCAAGCATCCAAAGATTAAGTCACCCAAGGATATGTTACTTACAGTAAATAATTAGTTCCTTTAACTGATAAACCCTAAAATATCAGTGGTTTAACACAATTAAATGCTATTTCTCATTCATATCACCATCTAATGCAAATCAGATGGGGAAGAGGTTGTATTCTGCCCCACCTGATCATTCGGAGCCCCCCAGGATATTTCCATCTGTCCACTGGTGGATGGAAATTAAGAGCAAGGATAGTACATGAAAAGTTTTTGTAGACCAGGCCTAAAAGTGGCACATACCACTATATGCTCGCATTCATTCCCCAAAAATGATCCCTCTTCTGTTAATAGGGAAAGAATGAATGCTTTCTCCCTAAGATAGGGAACAAGCTAAAGAAGTATGCCCTCACTACTGATAATCAGCATAGTACTGGAAGGTCTAGCTACTTCAATAAGGCAAGAAAAGACATACAGATAAGAAAGAAGAAAGGAAAGTGTTCCTCTTTGCAAATGACGTGATCATCTCTGTAGAAAACTCTGGAGTCTACCAAAAAAGTCCTATAACTAATAGGTGAGTTAAACAGGGTCAAAACACAAAATCAACCACATTTCTGTATCCTAAAAATAAACGTGCCAAAACTGAAGTTAAAGACACAATGCCATTTACAATTACTCCAAAAAACAAACAAACAAATAAGATGCTTAGGAATAAATCTACTATCACAGGCGCAGGACTTGTATGCTGAAAATCACAAAATGCTAAAGAAATAAACAAAAGGAGACTTGAATAAATACAAAGTAAATACAAAGATGGTAGAATTAAAAGCAAGCACATCAATAATTACATTATGTGTAAATAATCTAAACATTCTAATTAAAAGCAGAGAAAGTCAGACTGGACAAAAGTGCAAGACCCAACTAGAGGCTGTCCATAAGAAACCCATTTAATATAAAAACATAGACAGGTTAAAAGTAAAAGGATAGAAAAAGATATACCACATAAACATTAGTTAAAAGAAAGCTGGAGTGGCTATATTAATATCATACAAAGTAAACATCAGAACATAGAACATCAGGGACACAGAGATATTACATAATGATATAACAGTCAATTCATCAAGAAGACATAGCAATTCTAAATGAGTATACATCTAATAACTGAGTTTCAAAATACAATACTCAAAAATTGATCTGATCAAGGGGGGAGATTGGCATATCTAAAGTTATAGTTAGAGATTTTAAGACCCTTCTCTCAACAATTGATAGAACAAGTTGACAAAACATTGGTAAAGGTACAGAAAATTTGAATACTGTCAAGCAAGTTACATGGAACAATCACAGAAAACACATTCACTTTAAACATACATATAACATCACCAAGATAGACTACAAACTGAGCCATAAAATAAGTCCTAAAAAATTTCAAATGATTGAAGTCATACAGACTATGTTTTGTGAGCCTGGGTAATATGACATTAAAAGTCAGTTTTAAAAGAATACATGAAATCCTTAAATATTTTTGAAGTTAAGAAATGGACTCCTAAATGTTACATAAGTCAAATATGAAGGAATTAGAAAATATTTCTGACTGAATGATAACGAAAATACAAATACTAAAATTTGCAGGATGCAGCTAAAATAGTGCTTAGAGCAAAATTTATAATTCTAAATGCTTATGTTGTTGATGAAAAAAAAGTTTTAAACTATCTTAGCTTCTACATTAAGAGACTAGAAAAAGAAGAGTGAGTTAAGCCAAAGTAAATAAAGGAAGGAAATAATAAATATAAAAGCTGAAAGTAATTAAATAAAGAATAGATAATAGAGGAAATCAAGTCATTCAGAAGCTGATTCTTTGTAAAGATTAATAAAATTGAAAAATCCTTACCTAAACTGATCAAGAGGAAAAAATAAAATTACCAATATCAAGAATGAAAGACAGAATACCACATAGATATTACAGGCATTAAAAGGATATGAAAGGAATATTATGACTAACTTTATGACTATGAATTTGACAACTTAGATTAAATGAACAAATTCCTTAAATGACATAAATTACCAAAAGTGATATAAGAAAAAAGAGAAATTCTAAAAAGCCAAATATATGGTATTTTGATGTTGGTGTTGTTGTTGATGGGATTTTTAAGTATAGTAAAGAAACTGAATTTACAGTTAAAAATCCCCCCACAAGGGGCGCCTGCGTAGCACAGTTAGTTAAGCGTCTGACTCTTGATTTCAACTCAGGTTGTGATCTCAGGGTCATGAGATCAAGCCACATCGGGCTCTACACTCAGCACAGTCTGCTTAAGACTCTCTCCCCTCTCCCTCTGCCTCACCCCCACCCTGCCTCCCCTGCCTTTCCAATAAATAAATCTTTAAAAAGAAAAAAACCTCCCCATAAGGAAAACTCAAAATCCAAAGGAATCTGCAGGTACATTCCATCAAGTATTCACAAAATAAATGACACTGATATTTCTCAAACTCCTTCAGAAAATTTTTAAACTCATTTTTTAAAGCCAGCATAGCCTTGACACCAAAACTCACAAATCAATTCGAGAAAAGAAATTTTCATACAATATCTCTCCTGGGCATAATGCAAAACTCCTTAACAAAATATTAGCAAATCAAACTCAGCAATATATATTTTTAAAAAATACATCAAAACTAACTGAAGTTTTTCCAAGACTGCAAGACTGGCTTAACATCCAAAAATCAGTTATTATGATTCACCACAAGATATCATAAAACTATCTCGGTAGTTGAAAAAGATACATTTGATAAAATGCCTACTTATTATAAAAACTATCAGATTTAGGAATAGAAAAAAATTTCCTCAAACTAATAAACAGGATCCAAGAAAAACTTATAGCTAATATATTAATGGTGACTGAAGAACATTTCCCCCACAGATAAGAATGTGTGCCCTCACCACTTCTATTTAGCATTTTTCTATAGTTCTAGGCAGTATGACATGGCAAGACAAAGAAATAAAAGCAATAAAATTGTAAAAGAAATAAAACTGTCTCTGTTTGCAAATGAAATTATTGTTTTTATAGAAAAATCTTAAGAATCTATAAAATATCTACTAGGATCAATAAAAGAGATCACAGATTCAAAATCAATATCCAGAAATACATTGTATTTCTCTATACAAGCAGTAAATATGGAAATTGAAATACAAGTACCGTTTACAAAAACATCAAAAATATTAAAATACATAGGGATATTCCTCTTTCTGCTACTGCATTATTAGTTTATAGAAACACTACCTATTTATGCACCCTTATGTTTATTGCAGCATTATTTACAATAGCTAAGATCTAGAGGCAGCCCAAGTGTCCATTGACACATGAATAGATAAAAAATATGTGGTATGTAGATATAGATACATACATACAATGGAATATTACACAGCCATAAAAAAAGTTTGAGGGTTTGTTTTGCCATTTTTGCCATTTGTGACAACATGGATGGACCTAGGTTAAATAAGTAAGTCAGACTGAGAAAGACAAATACCATATGATTTCACTCATATGTGGAATCTAAAAAACAAAACAAATGAACAAACAAAAAGCAGAATCAGACCTATAAATACAGATAACAAACTGATGGTTTCCAGAGGGAAAGTGGGTACGTGGGATGGACAAATGGGTGAATGAGTGAGAGATACAAGCTTCCAGTTATGAAATGAATAAGTCATGGGAATGAAAGAGACAGTATAAGGAATACAGTCAATGGTATTGTAATAGCATTTTATGGTGACAGAGGGTAGCTACACTTGTAGTGAGCATAGCATAATATATAAGCTTGTCAAATCACTATATTGTATACCTGAAACTAATGTAACATTGCATGTCAACTCTATTCAAATTTAAAACTTAAATTAAAAGATACATGGGGATAAATTTAAAGAAATATGTGCAAAACCTCTACACTGAAAATTATAAATATTACTGAGAGAAGCTAAGAAATAACAAAATAAGTGGAGAATGCTTCTTTTTTCTTGGAGAACACAGAATATTAATAAATTTTAATTCTCCTTAGTCTATAGTTTTTACACAATGCCAACTAAAATTCCAGCAGGTTTTTTCTAGAAATTGACAATTTGATTCCAAAATTTATTTGGAAATTCGCAGAACCTGGAATAGCCAAAACAAGTTGAAAAAACAGAACAAAGTTGGCCTCACACCACCTGATCTCAAGACTTACCTTAAAAGCTACAGCAATCAAGACAACGTTATACTGACACAAAGGCGGATCAAGGAACAGAAGAGAGGGCATAGAAATCAACTGACATATATAATTGATTGATTTTTGACAAAGACACCAAAGCATTTCAATGGGGAAATAAAGTCTTTCCTACAAAATTTGCTGAAATAACTAGACATCCACATGGGGGGAAAAGATAAACCTCAACACCTACCTCATATCCAAATGCAAATATTTATTCAGGATGGATCATTAACTGTTGGTTTCCTAATTTGGGAACTTCTCAGGTAAAATCTGAAATTGGCCCCTGAACATGGAGGGCAAGGAGAGTCTGAGACAGACTGCTCCAGATTGGTGAGTGGTAGGTTTAATAACAAAGGGAAATTACACAGGAGCCTTGTCTTGGGCGGCCGTGAGATGAGTAGATCTCCACACCCACCCTCCAGAATCTTTAAAGTTTATATAGAAGACTTACCTGCATTCAGTAATGTATACCACCCAGATAGTCTAACCAACACATTGCTCTCTCAAGGCTGCATCCTTGAAAATGGCTCCCACTGTAGGAATGGTAGGCCAGGCACACATTCCAAGGATGGGGGACTGTAGGTGGTGAGATGTCTCTGGATTGTCTGGGTCCAGCTCACAGGTCACCAAGTGGTCATGTCCCCCTGACGACCTCTTCCAATATGAAAGCTAAAGGTATTAAGCCTCTAGAAGAAAATATAGAAAAATATCTTTGTGATCTTGAAGTCATTTCCTGGGACACAGGAAGCTCTAATCATAAAGAAAAATAGGTAACTTAGACTTCATCAAATTAAAATCTTCTGCTTATAAAAAGACATCATTAAAAAATACAAAGCAGGGGCGCCTGGGTGGCTCAGTCGTTAAGCGTCTGCCTTTGGCTCAGGTCATGATCCTGGGGTCCTGGGATCGAGTCCCACATCAGGCTCCCTGCTCAGCAGGAAGCCTGCCTCTCCCTCTCCCACTCCCTCTGCTTGTGTTCCTGCTCTAGCTATCTCTCTCTCTGTCAAACAAATAAATAAAATCTTTAAAAAAAAAAAATACAAAGCAAAGTATAGAGTAGAAGAAAATGTTCACAAAACATTGTTCTGACAAAAGACATGCGTCCAGAATATAAAAACATAAAACCCTATGTACTCTGTTTTGATTTTTACAATAATGTTTTCCTGTTATTATGAATATAATAACCTCATAATACCCACATGTCATGTCCCAAGCACAAATTAAATAAGCGAGAAGAAGAGAATAAAGAACCCCACACTCCAGTATCTCCTCTACTCCTTTGCTCCCAGTGAAGACCAAATGAGAAACAAACTATCTACCCTTTCTTTCCTGTAGACAGGCCAAGAAAATTCTTTAAGAAGGCTGAGAAAGTGAATTTAATGAACAATTGGAGAGATAAAATTAGTAATATGAGGGCAAGCAACTGCTCCTGAAATTTAAAAAAAAAGAGGAAACAGACACATATTGAAGATTTTTTTCTTTCTTTTTTTCTTTTTTTAATTTTTTAAATTTTTTTATTAACATATAAGGTATTATTTGTTTCAGGGGTACAGGTCTGTGATTCATTAGTCTTACACAATTAACAGCACTCGCCATAGTACATACCCTCCCCAGTGGCCACCACCCAGGCACCCCATCCCTCCCACCCTCCTCCACTCCAGCAACCCTCAGTTTGTTTCCTGAGATTAAGAGTCTCTTATGGTTTGTCTCCCTCTCTGGTTTCATCTTGTTTCATTTTTCCCTCCCTTCCCCTATGATCCTCTGTCTTGTTTCTCAAAATCCTCATATCAGTGAGATCATATGATACTTATCTTTCTCTGATTGACTTATTTCACTTAGCATAATACCCTCTAGTTCCACCCATGTCATTGCAAATGGCAAGATTTCTTTGTTTTTTTTTATGGCTGCATAATATTCCATCATATATCTATATACCACATCTTTATCCATTCTTCTGTTGATGGACATCTAGGCTCTTTCCATAGTTTGGCTATAGTAGACATTGCTTCTATAAACATTGGGATGTAGGTGCCCCTTCAGATCACTACATTTGTATCTTTGGGGTAAATACCCAGTAGTGCAATTGCTGGGTCATAGGGTTGCTCTATTTTCAACTTTCTGAGGAACCTCAATACTGTTTTCCAGAGTGGTTGCACCACCTTGCATTCCCACCAACAGTGTAGGAGGGCTCCCCTTTCTCTGCATCCTCACCAATAGCTGTCATTTCCTGACTTGTTAATTTTAGCCATTCTGACTGGTGTGAGGTGGTATTTCATTGAGGTGTTGATTTGTATTTCCCTGAAACCAAGCATTTTTTCATGTGTCTGTTGGCCATTGTATATCTTCTTTGCAGAAATGTCTGTTTGTGTCTTCTGCCCATTTCTTGATTGGATTATTTGTTCTTTGGGTGTTGAGTTTGATAAATTTTTAGAGATTTTGGATACTAACCCTTTAGCTGATATGTCATTTGCAAATATCTTCTCCCATTCTGTCGGTTGCCTTTTGGTTTTGTTGACTGTTTCCTTTGCTGTGCAAAAACTTTTTATCTTGATGAAGTCCCAATAGGTCATTTTTGCCCTTGCTTTGGCGATGTTTCTGGGAAGAAGTTGCTGTGGCTGAGGTCAAAGAGGTTGCTGCCTGTGTTCTCCTCAAGGATTTTGATAGATTCCTGTCTCAAGTTGAGGTCTTTCATCCATTTTGAGTCTATTTTGTGTGTGTGTTGTAAGGTAATGGTCCAGTTTCATTCTTCTGTATGTGACTGTCCAATTTTCCCAACACCATTTGTTGAAGAGACTGTCTGTTTTCCATTGGACATTCTTTCCTGCTTTGTTGAAGATTAGTTGGCCATAGAGCTGAGGGTCCATTTCTGGACTCTTTATTCTGTTCCATTGATCTATGTGTCTGTTTTTGTGCCAGTACCATACTGTCTTGATGATGACAGCTTTGTAATAGAGCTTGAAGTCCGGAATTGTGATGCCACAAGCTTTGCTTTTCTTTTTCAACATTCCTCTGGCTACCTGGGGTCTTTTCTGGTTCCACACAAATTTTAGGATTATTTGTTCCATTTCTTTGAAAAAAGTGGATGGTATTTTGATAGGGATTGCTTTAAATGTGTAGATTGCGCTAGGTAGCATAGACATTTTCACAATATTTGTTCTTCCAATCCATGAGCATGGAACATTTTTCCATTTCCTGTGTCTTCCTCAATTTCTTTCATGAGTATTCTATAGTTTTCTGAGTACAGATCTTTTGCCTCTTTGGTTAGAGTTATTCCTAGGTATCTTATGGTTTTGGGTGCAATTTTAAATGGGATCGACTCCTTAATTTCTCTTTCTTCTGTCTTGTTGTTGGTGTATAGAAATGGAACTGATTTCTGTGCATTGATTTTATATCCTGCCACTTAACTGAATTCCTGTATGAGTTCTAGCAGTTTTGGGGTGGAGTCTTTTGGGTTTTCCACATAAAGTATCATATCATCTGCAAACAGTGAGACTTTGACTTCTTCTTTGCTGATTTGGATGCCTTTTATTTCTTTTTGTTGTCTGATTGCTGTGGCTAGGACTTCTAGTACTATGTTGAATAGCAGTGGTGATAGTGGACATCCCTGATGTGCTCCTGACCTTAGGGGAAAAGCTCTCAGTTTTTCCCCATTGAGTATGATATTCCCTGTGGGTTTTTCATAGATGGCTTTCATAATATTGAGGTATGTACCCTCTATCACTACACTGCGAAGTGTTTTAATCAAGAAAGGATGCTGTGCTTTGTCAAATACTTTTTCTGCATCTATTGAGAGGATTATATGGTTCTTGTCCTTTCTTTTATTAATATAGTGTATTACGTTGATTGATTTGTGGATGTTGAACCGCCCTTGCATCTCAGGAATAAACCCCACCAGGTCGTAGTGAATAATCCTTTTAATGTACTGTTCTATCCTATTGGCTAGTATTTTGGTGAGAATTTTGGCATCCATGTTCATCAGGGATATTGGTCTGTAATTCTCCTTTCTGATGGGGTCTTTGTCTGGTTTTGGGATCAAGGTAATGCTGGCCTCATAAAATGAGTTTGGAAGTTTTCCTTCCATTTCTATTTTTTGGAACAGTTTCAGAAGAATAGGTATTAATTCTTTAAATGTTTGGTAGAATTCCCCTGGGAAGCCATCTGGCCCTGGGTTCTTGTTTGTTGGTAGATTTTTGATTATTGCTTCAATTTCCTTACTGGTTATGGGTCTGTTCAGGTTTTCTATTTCTTCCTGGTTCAGTTTTGGTAGTTGATACACCTCTAGGAATGCATCCATTTCTTCCAGATTGTCTAATTTGCTGGCATAGAGTTGCTTATAATATGTTCTTATAATTGTATTTCTTTGGTGTTGGTTGTGATCTCTCCTCTTTAATTCATGATTTTATTTATTTGGGTCCTTTCTCTTTTCTTTTTGACAAGTCTGGCCAGGGGTTTATCAATCTTATTAATTCTTTCAAAGAACAAGCTCCTAGTTTCATTGATTTTAA
The DNA here is from genome assembly GCF_002201575.2 of Neomonachus schauinslandi. Lineage (NCBI taxonomy): Eukaryota > Metazoa > Chordata > Mammalia > Carnivora > Phocidae > Neomonachus > Neomonachus schauinslandi. Next base: position 71,717,436 of record NC_058410.1, on the reverse strand, counting down.
TTTTAAACTTTAAATTTTAAATTTAATTTTAAATTTAAAATTAAAATTTAATTTTAACTCTTTCAAAGAACAAGCTTCTAGTTTCATTGATTTCACTGTTCTACTGTTCTTTTGGTTTCTATTTCATTGATTTCTGCTCTGATCTTTATTATTTCTCTTCTCCTGCTGGGTTTAGGCTTTATTTACTGTTCTTTCTCCAGCTCATCTAGGTGTGGGGTTAGGTTGTGTAGTTGAGACCTTTCTTGTTTCTTGAGAAAGGCTTGTATTGCTATATACTTTCCTCTTGGGATCGCCTTTGCTGTATCCCAAAGATTTTGAACAATTGTGTTTTCATTTTCATTTGTTTCCATGAATTTTTTTAATTCTTTAATTTCCTGGTTGACCCATTCATTCTTTAGTAGGATGCTCTTTAGCCTCCACATATTTGAGTTCTTTCTGACTTTCCTCTTGTGATTGAGTTCTAGATTCAAAGCACTGTGGTCCAAAAATATGCAGGGAATGATCCCAATCTTTTGGTACCAGTTGAGACCTGATTTGTGACCCAGGATGTGATCTATTCTGGAGAACGTTCTATGGGCACTAGAGAAGAATGTGTATTCTGTTGCTTTGGGATGGAATGTTCTGAATAGATCTGTGAAGTCCATTTGGTCCAGTGTGTCATTTAAAGCCTTTATTTCCTTGTTGATCTTTTGCTTAGATGATCTGTCCATTTCAGTGAGGGCGGTGTTAAAGTCCCCTACTATTATTGTATTATTGTCGATGTGTTTCTTTGATTTTGTTATTAGTTGGCTTATATAATTGGCTGCTCCCATGTTAGGGGCATAGATATTTACAATTGTTAGATCTTCTTGTTGGGTAGACCAGACCCTTTAAGTAGGATATAGTGTCCTTCCTCATCTCTTATTATAGTCTTTGGTTTAAAATCTAATTTGTCTGATATAAGGATTGCCACCCCAGCTTTCTTTTGATGTCCATTAGCATGGTAAATGGTTTTCCACCCCCTCACTTTCAATCTGTAGGTGTCTTTGTGTCTAAAATGAGTGTCTTGCAGATAGCATATCAATGGGTCTTGTTTTTTTATCCAATCTGATACCGTATCTTTTGATTGGGGCACTGAACCCATTTACATTCCGGATAACTATTGAAAGATATGAATTTAGTGCCATTGTATTGCCTGTAAGGTGACTGTTACTGTATATTGTCTCTGTTCCTTTCTGGTCTATGTTACTTTTAGGCTCTTTCTTTGCTTAGAGGACCCCTTTCAATATTTCTTGTAGGGCTGGTTTCATGTTCACAAATTCTTTTACTTTTCATTTGTCCTGGAAGATTTTTATCTCTCCTTCTATTTTCAATGACAGCAAGCTGGATATAGTATTCTTGGCTGCATATTTTTCTCATTCTGTGCTCTGAATATATCATGCCAGTCCTTTCTGGCCTGACAGGTCTCTGTGGAGAGGTCTGCTGCCAATCTAATGTTTCTACTATTGTAGGTTACACCTCTTGTCCTGAGCTGCTTTCAGGATTTTCTCTTTGTCTCTGAGACTTGTGAGTTTTACTATTAGATGTTGGGGTGTTGACCTATTTTTATTGATTTTGAGGGGGGTTCTCTGTGCCTCCTGGATTTTGATGCCTGTTTCCTTCCCCAAATTAGGGAAGTTCTCTGCTATAATTTGCTCCAATATACCTTCTGCCCCTCTCTTTCTTTCTTCTTCTTCTGGGATCCCAATTATTCTAATGTTGTTTCACTTTATATCATTTATCTCTCGAATTCTCCCCTCGTGATCCAGTAGTTGTTTAGCTCTCTTTTTCTCAGCTTCTTTATTCTCCATCATTTGGTCCTCTATATTACTAATTCTCTCTTCTGTCTCATTTATCCTAGCAGTTAGAGCCTCCATTTTTTATTGCACCTCATTAATAGCCTTTTTGATTTCAACTTGGTTAGATTTTAGTTCCTTTATTTCTCCAGAAAGGGATTCTCTAGTATCTTCTATGCATTTTTCAAGCCCAGCTAGTATCTTTATAATCATCATTCTGAACATTCTGAAAATGGCAACATCTTACTAATGTCTGTATTGATTAAGTCCCTGGCAGTCAGCACTGCCTCTTGTTCTTTTTTTTTTTTTTTTTTAGTTTTTCCATCTTGTCATTTTGTCCAGAGAAGAATAGATGAATGAGAGAACAAAATGCTAACAGGGTAACAATGACCCCAGAAAAATATACACTAAACAAATCAGAAGAGACCTGAAACCAGGGGGAAAAGAAAGGGAAAAAAAAAGAATATGATCAGGCTGGTGAATAGAACAGAGCCACACACTAGATTTTGGGTGTATTTTGGTCTGATATAAGAAATTGCCTCTCAAAATTTTAAAGAATGAAAAACTTATATATATATATATATATATATATACACAAAAATAACGGTAAATACAATAAAGGGATGGAATATGACTGTAAAGATGAAAATTAAATAGATTTTTAAAAAGGAATTAATAGGATAAGAAGTTGGTTGAAAAAAGAATGAAAAAAAATTTTTTAAAAAGAGAGAATGTGATCAGGCAGGAGACTAGGACAACATCATATACTAGATTTAGGGTATATTTTGGTCTGTTAGAAGAAACTGTATCCCAAAATTTTAAAGAAAGAAAAACATATATATACAAAAAATAAGGTTAAATGCAATGAAGGGATAAAATATGACTGTAAAAATTAAAATTAAAAAAGATTTTTAAAAAGTAATTGATAAGATGTTGGTTGAAAAAGGGAAGAAGAAAAATTCAACTAAAAAAGGTAGAAAAATTAAAAAATAAAGAAAATTTTAAAAATTAACTTTGAGGGTGCCTGGGTGGCTCAGTCGTTAAGTGTCTGTGTTTGGCTCAGGTCATGATCCCAGGGTCCTGGGATCAAGCCCTGAGTTGGGCTCCCTGCTCTGCGGGAAACCTGTTTCTCCTTCTCCCGCTCCCCCTGCTTGTGTTCTCTCTGCGCTGTCTCTCTCTGTCAAATAAATAAATAAAATCTTTAAAAAAATAAAATAAAAAATTAACTTTGAAAGACTAAAGAATCATGGGAAAAAAGCCATGGATTCTGTGTGCAGTATTCCCCTAGCACTGGAGTTCTGCCATTCTCATTGATCAGTAAACTTGGTCTTGGCAGGCTGTTCTCTCTGATCTTCTGGGGGAGGGGCCTGTTGCCGTGGTTCCCAAATGTCTTTGCTGGAGGTGGATTTACCCTGGCTTGCTGGGTCGGGCTAAATAATCCCTTCGGGTTTGCTCTCAGGAGCTTTTGTTCCCTGCGAGCTTTCCGTACAGCTTTGGAGGCGGAGAGTGAAAATGGCGGCCTCCCAATCTCCTCCCCGGAGGAGCCAAGAACTCAGGGCCCCGCTCCTCAGTGAGCCCCCAGAGAAAAGCAGTCAGTCACTCCCATCTCCCCGGTCTCCAGCCGCACTCCGTGCTCACCCGGCCTGTGACGGCGCGTTTCTATCTCTGGCACCCGACCCGGTGTGGAGTCTCCAAACCCAGCAGGCCCTGCGGTGTGCTCCCGCGCCGCTCCTCCCGGGGGAGGAAGGTGAGTCTCCCCGGATCTGCCGCTTGTTGGGTCCCTGCTGGAGGAGCAGTGGCCCGACTGTGCCGCGGATCACGGTTTATGGCAACCCCGAGCTGAGAGCCCGCGCCTCGGCTCCGTCTCTGCAGCCGGCTTCCCCACTCCAATCCCTGGGAGCTCTGCTGCACTCAGGCACCCCCGGTCTTTCTGTGACCCCAAGGGTCCTGGGACCACACTGGCCCACAAGGGTTCCACCCCCCGCTTAGCCACTGGAGCGACGTCCCTCAGCAGAGCCAACTTCTGAAAGTTCCGATTTTGTGCTCTGCTGCTCTATTACTTGCCAGAAGCGGCCGATGGAGGCCCCCTCCCCCCACAGTCTATATTCCCGAATATCGCCTCAGATTCACTTCTCTGCACGTCCTACCTTCCAGAAAGTGGTCGCTTTTCTGTTCAGAGAGTTGTTGCTATTCTTTTCTTCAATCTCCTGTTGAGTTCATAGGTGTTCAGAATGGTTTGATCCCTATCCAGCTGAATTCCTGGGACCAGATGAAATTTAGGTCTCCTACTCCTCCGCCATCTTGCTCCTCCCCCTCTTTCTTTTTTTACTGAAGTATAGTTGACATTCAGTATTATATTGGTTTCAGATATACAACATAGTGATTCCACATTTATATGCATTAAGAAGTGATTACCACAGTAGGTCTAGTTCCCATATATCACCGTACATAGTTACTACAGTATTATTGACTATCTTCCCAGCTACACTTCACATCCCCATGACTTATTTATATTATTACTAAAAGTTTGTACCTCTTAATCCCCTTCACCTATTTCATCCATCCTCCCACTCTTCCCTCTGACAACCACCAGTTCTCTATATTTGTAAGATTTATGACTGTGTTTTTGTTTTATTTCTTAGATCCTATATTAAAGATTTTTTAAATTATTTGAAGAAATTTGGGCAAAATGAAAATGATCAAAGAAGAGATGAAAGGATATTTATGACAAATTATCAATAGTTATTGAAAACCAATAAAAGACTAGATAAGATGGTGAAATTAAAAATGAGTGTGCTCATGACCTCTTGTCCCTGGCGTTCTGTCACTGGGTTAGTATAAATCAGAGGCTCTGAAGCATCTCAGTAAATGAGAGCAGCATGCATTGACCCATTTGGTTTATAGTGATTCTCTCCAATTTGTGATTTCAATGAAAAATCATTTAAATATGGCTTTGGACTGCGCTGGTATTTTCCATGTCATAATCAGAGCAGAAACTAAAAGTTACAAACCCCCGAAGAAGTGCCTGCATTAACTCCTGATAGGATATGTCCATTTTTAGGCTTTGATTATTGCAGCTAATTTTCCAATCCGATGGACTAATGAACATTTGGTATATTGATATTGGTGTTTGGACTGGTTCTGCAAAGCGTATTTTGAGTTAAGTATTGTAGTTCTTCCTCCCGTACTATGCAAAAGGCTAAAGAGACTTAAATTTTCAGATGCTACTTAACCAGCACTGTTCTAATTAGAAATCATACTACCTCCTAAGGAGTTGGTAGTGATTATAAAACCATGCGTTATTTTCTTAAGAAGATAAAGGAACCCAAGACAATTGGAGGTGGATCATTTCCTGAGTATAGCTACATCTTTGTCCCCTTCACAGTCCCCAGTGTAATCCTTTAAATTGCTCAAAGAATTCTACTTTCCTGGTGCCCCCTGGCCCCACGGACTCCCAGCCTCTTCCATTATGGCTTTCCTGCTTCCTCTTTTACATTTCACTCACTCCAGAAATGCTCGGGGTGCCAATATAAAGGATACAGAGTGTAGCAGTGAAGAAAACTGCAAATAGTCCAGTTTAAAAAGACAATCTCTCATCCTAAAAAGAAAACAACCTTGATCCCACATCTCCCTCCACAGCTACCTTATTTCTCTGCTCCCCTTTTCACCAAAACTCTTGAAATACTTGTTCTTATTCAGTGCCTCTATTTCCTTTCTTTTCATTCTTTCTTGAAACCACCACATTCAGCCTTCGATCTCCACCATGGCACCAAACGGATCTTGTGAAGATCATTGGTGTCTTCCACATTACTCAGCCCAATAGTCAAGTCCTCATAGCCCACTGCCTGTCAGCAGCACTTAAACAGCTGATCACTCTTACTTCATACACTTCTTCACCTGGTCTTGGGATGGAATTATCTCTCATCATTCTCCTCCACCTGAATAGCTGTTTTTCTCTGCCTTGCTGGTTCCTCCTTTTCTTCCTGATCTTTGATTAGTGAAGACCTCCAGGACCCAGTTCTCAGACTTGTTCAATCTATAATTGCTCCCCAGGTCATCTCACCCAGCTATTCAAAAGATTATGATCCACATGGTGTTATGAAACACACTTCAAGATATATTTTTAAGTGAAAAAAGATCAAAGGTGGCAAGCTGGATGTGTGCAGGAATTTGGAGTGGCTGACAACACAGGGATACAAAACTTAACTCCTATTCTGAAAGGCTTGGGTACAAAATAAACCAGGAAGACACATTAAAGAGCTGACAATGTAGCCCCAACCAGTAATGTTTTTGCTAATTTAACTGGAGGCAGTTAAAAAGATGAATCAGACATGCATCCCATCCTCCAGAAATATATAGTTAGCTGGGGGGAGGGGGGTGAAAAATAAATAGGGACAAAATAAGGAAGAAAATGGTGTCACCAGAGAAATGAGAATTAGGATGTATCGGAGCTCGGAAATAGAGCAGCTTTTAAAAGCTTGATGAAGCTGAATTATTTGATTTTTTTTTACTTCATGTTTTTAAAATAACATTTCCTAATTTCCCCTATTATCAAACTAAAATTTCTAAAGTTTTCTGTCTCTTATCCATGCTACTCTCTATATTCTCAATCTTCCAATCAGAGTGGAAAAGCTTTTTTATTTAGAACTATTCTTCTCGGGTGCCTGGGTAGCTCAGCTGGCTAAGCATCTGACTCTTGATCTCAGTTCAGGTCTTGATCTGTGAGTTCCAGTCCCACGTTGGGCTCCACAATGGACTCCACACTGGGTATGGAGCCTACTTTAAAAAAGAAAAAAAAGAAAAAAAAAGAACTAGTCTTCCAACAAACCTCAAGAACCCAAGAAAAACATAACTTAGGATTAATGTTTGTAGGGAAAAAAAAGAATTTTATTTCATGTAATTAAGGAGAAAGGGGTCAAAATAGAGAAATAAACATGTTGGCCACAGGGAGAAATGTAGAGAGGTTGCCCCAAGCTGATAGATGGCTCAGGTGCAACCTAGGTCTCTAATTCCAAAGCCCACACACTTTCAATGTTACAGCCTGTCTCAGATATAAATGCAAGTTTAAATTGACTATAAAAGAAGCAAAAGTAACCAGGGGAGAAGAAACATTTAATTTACAAGAAAGAATGTATTGTTGGTCGAGTAAGTCCCCTAGAAGAAGTAGGGAAACAGGAATTTCAAGAGGGTACATCTATAGAAATGCAATAAAAGCACAATGAAAACAGAGAGGCAAAATGATTCTCATTTCACTGCAGAAAGATAAAGACTGTTTTAAAAACAATTTAAAATTAATAAACCCATTTGGTCTTTAGTGAAATAATTTTCTTTTACTTTCTATATCTAAAGAATAAATGGTAACCATCTCCCAGTCTTCTTGATTTTTGCCCAATGGGCAGAAGAAATTAAATCCAGAGCTAGAAAGATCTCACCCTGGCTGGAGATTTTTATTCCTGCCCCCTGACTTCCAGTCCCCAGTCCACCCAAAGACTCTCACCCACTCCATTCTCCATTTCATACATGCCTCACTTGCTGCTGCCCTCATTAAAGAATGTCTGTTAAGCCTAATCCACATCAATCTCTGTCCCTTATAACTGCCAAAATGCCAGTTGTCTTTGAAGTTTTCCTGGACCTAATCCAACAGAGACAAATCAGAGGATTTGATCGATGTTCTGACCAGCAGCCATTGGTTGTGAATATTCGTATGTGGATTTTGATTGTCTTGTTTTCATGAATATATATTCACATTTGAGTTTACAGTAGTCCCCCTCCTTAACCATAGGAGATGCATTCCAAGACTGAATACCTGAAACCACAGATAGTACCGAACTCTATATGTACTATGTTTTTTCCTATACTTATAAACCTATGATAAAGTTTATCAGTTAGGTACAATAAAAGATTTAAAAAGACTAATTTAAAAAAAGAACAATTATAACAGTATACTATAGGGGTGCCTGGGTGGCTCAGTCGGTTAAGCGTCTGCCTTGGGCTCAGGTCTTGATCCCAGGGTCCTGGGATCGAGCCCAGAGTCAGGCTCCCTGCTCAGCAGAGGAGTCTGCTTCTGCCTCTCCCACTGCCCCTCCCCCCCCACTCATGCTCAGTCTCTTGCTTTCTCTCTCCCAAATAAATAAATATCTTTAAAAAAAAACAGTATACTATAATAAACATTAGGTGAATGGGGTCTCTCAAAATATCTCATTGTGCTGTACTCACCTTTCTTGTGATGATGTGAGATGATAAAATGTTTATGTGATGAGATGAAGTGAGGTGAATGATGCAGGTTTTGTGACTAGTGTTAGGCTACTATTGACCTTCTGCGGATTCGTCAGAAAGAGGATCATCGGCTTGCAGACCATGGTAACTGAAAGTGTGGAAAACGACACTACAGATAAGGGGGACTGTCGTATCTTTTTTTTTTAATTCCTTACAACTATGCATTCAATAAATGTCACTATCTCACTGATTGCCCAGTTTAATCACAGCTATCCAGAAGACAGACAGATCATAGATGGTAGGTAGGTAGGTAGATAGAAAGATAGATGATAGATGATAGATAGATAGATGATAGATAGATAGATAGATAGATAGATAGATAGATAGATAGATGATAGATGATAGATGATAAAGATAGATAGAAATTGAAAGAATACAAATGTTAACAAAAACTAAACACATTTTTTTTTAATGTGGAGTTCTTTGAGCTTGGTGATGATGCTGTTTCACAGTCAGTTTACTGTATTACTCTGAGAACAATTCACCATAAACATCAAAGTAATGTTATATGCTTTTTTTTCTCTCTTTTCTCCAAAGAAATGCACAGTGGGATATGTAAAATGTCAGAAATAATTAGACAAAATCACACAATTTCATTGTGACACTAAAACATCTTTGGAGTTGAGCATTTGCTATGAAACTTTAAAACTGCTTTGAAGTCTGCTTATTATAAACAATATAATATTTTTCTTTAATGTCCCAGAATTTCTAAAGTATGATACAAGGTGAATATATGTTTCAAAATAAAAAATAATTTATGTATCAATGTATAGATATTAATAAATATAAATAAGAAAGTAATTCAGGTGGCAAGATAGACTTTAAAGTTGGTAATGTTTTCATGAGAAAGAGTTGGGGAGCTTAACTTTTTAAAAAATTTTTGGTAGCTACACTTGTAGTTAGCACAGCATAAGGATTTGTGAGTCACTATGTTGTATACCTGAAATTAATGTAACATTGTGTGTCAACTATACACCAATTTTTAAAAAGTATCTTTTGAAGAATCATGTAAAAGTGAACTTTGTACCCAGAGATAAAAAAGAAAATTATATCAAAAATGTGTAAAGAATTTCTGAGTGCTGAAATACGGTAACATTTTCTAGGGGGAAAAATATGACTTTTCATTCGTTAACCAGTAGCATACTATCTTCCAGGAACCCTCAGAAGAAAAGCTGTGGTGCTTCCTTTTACCCATACAAAATGGAACATAAGAAACTACATAGCTGAAGAAACTACAGTCTTCTTATAAATGAGAGGCATTGAAGTCTAAGTAATTTCCTGCTGAGGGAAAATAACCAGCAGCTTTTCCACAGTGTAGATTGAAACAGGGAAAACATGAATATCACTAACTGTACCACAGAAGCCAGTGTGGCTGCAAGACCCAAGACCATCACTGAGAAGATGCTCATTTCCATGACTCTGGTGATCATCACCACCCTGACCATGTTGCTGAACTTGGCCGTGATCATGGCCATCTGTACCACCAAGAAGCTCCACCAGCCTGCCAACTACCTGATCTGTTCCCTGGCTGTGACAGATCTCCTGGTGGCAGTGCTCGTCATGCCACTGAGCATCATGTATATTGTCATGGACAGCTGGAAACTAGGGTACTTTATCTGTGAGGTGTGGCTGAGTGTGGACATGACCTGCTGCACCTGCTCCATCCTCCATCTCTGTGTGATTGCCCTAGACAGGTACTGGGCCATCACCAATGCTATTGAATATGCCAGGAAGAGGACCGCCAAGAGGGCTGGGCTGATGATCCTCACCGTCTGGACCATCTCCATCTTCATCTCCATGCCCCCTCTGTTCTGGAGGAGCCACCGCCAACTCAGCCCACCTCCTAGTCAGTGCACTATCCAGCATGACCATGTCATCTACACCATTTACTCCACACTTGGGGCATTTTATATCCCCTTGACTTTGATACTTATTCTGTATTACCGGATTTACCATGCAGCCAAGAGCCTTTATCAGAAAAGAGGATCTAGCCGGCACTTAAGCAACAGAAGCACGGATAGCCAAAATTCTTTTGCGAATTGTAAACTTACACAAACTTTCTGTGTGTCTGATTTCTCCACCTCAGACCCTACCACAGAGTTTGAAAAGATCCACTCCTCTATCAGGATCCCTTCCTTCTATAATGATCTAGATCACCCAGGAGAACGTCAGCAAATCTCTAGTACCAGGGAACGTAAGGCAGCACGCATCCTAGGACTGATTTTGGGGGCATTCATTTTGTCGTGGCTGCCATTTTTCATCAAAGAGTTGATTGTTGGTCTGAGCATCTATGCGGTGTCCTCTGAAGTGGCTGATTTTTTGACGTGGCTTGGTTATGTTAATTCTCTGATCAACCCTCTGCTCTACACAAGTTTTAATGAAGACTTTAAGCTGGCTTTTAAAAAGCTAATTAAGTGCCGAGAACATACTTAGATTGCAAAAAGCCAAAAGGCATTGTTTTTACCAGCCTTGTGAGTGGACAGAGGAAAGGGGTTCAACTTATTAATTCTTGAACATAGTTGGTTCAGAAAAGTTTGTAAGGTAGTGTGGTCTTTTTGTTTGTTCATTTGTTCCGTTTTGTTTGAGGTTTGTTTTCTGGTGTGCCGTTTTCTACCTCTGGTTTTATTTGTGGTACATGATTTCAAATAAACATCCGACAAAGACAGAAATTTCATAGACGTAATAATAAGGTGAAATAGTAACTACGTTTTTTAGCCATTCAGTTAATCCTGCAATTAAAGAATGCCAAAATAAATCTTCACTTGCAGAAGTTCTTATTACTTATAAATCAAATACCTGATAACTTGCCCTCGTGTGGCATTAAATCTGTGGTCATGGCTCCATATGCGTGCAAATTTTAGTGGGAATTGCATGACTACATAAAGCATTAATAAAAAAAAAAAGTGGTACACTGTCATCTGCTTGCAGACCTGAGCTAAAATCATTTACTGTGACTACATAGGCCACTCCCTTTAGGCACAAATAGTACAGCTATTATAGTTCATGATTAAATATGCTTCCTCATTCTCTAAAAAGAACCTGGAATGAATACTCCGGCACTTTCGTAGGTCTTTGACTATGAATATGAAACATAAACAAATTCAAGATAATCTAAATCTCCTTTGGTCCATGTGTTGTATTACCTGACAGGCACATTGGATGTCTTGCCATTCTGAGAAGTGTCCCACTGAGCCTTGCACACACTCCCTCACTTAGAAGGATTCAGGTGGGAGTACAAGCAGCTTAACAGGGTAGAGTGATCAAATGAAGGAATATATTATCTGAAGAACTTTGTTGGAGAATGTTACTTATTAAGTTACCAGTTGTGCACTTGGCAAAACCATTAAAAGTCGAAAATTTATGTTTACCACAAAGGTCACCCATCGAGGAAATGAGTATGAAATTGTGTCCCCTGGGATCTCAGTGGCTTCCATGCCAGACTGCATCTTGGGGCCAGGAGGCTGCAGATGGGACCTGACCTGAGGCGACAGCACCTCGCCTGACCTGGGGTGACTGCTCTAGTCACATGGAGGAGCCTACCACTAAGTCAAGAGTGATGACAGGGGCGCCTGGGTGGCTCAGTTGGTTAAGCGTCTGCCTTCGGCTCAGGTCATGATCCCTGATCCCATGATCAGGGTCCTGGGATCGAGTCCCACATCGGGCTCCTTGCTTGGTGGGGAGCCTGCTTCTCCCCCAGCCTGCTGCTCCCCCTGCTTGTGCATGCTCTCTCTCTCTGACAAATAAATAAATAAAATCTTAAAAAAAAAAAAAAGAGTGATGACAGAAGGGAATGAAAGTTTGTAAATTCATGTACGCTCTTGAGTCAGTGACTATTTTACACCTCTTCTCCTCGTCTCATCCACAGCTTCTCCCCATCTCTTCACTCTCCCCAGGTCATTTCTCTTCTTTGTTCACTGAGAAGACATGAATTTGCTCCCTCTCCTCCATGTTTTAGCCTTAAATCTACGCCCTCTAATCTTTTCTGTAATCTTGCACGTTTCTCCTTACCCCTGACTCCTCTCCTCCACTGCCCCCCTCCTGTCTCCACCCCCTCTCTCCTCCTCCCTTCTCCCCTCCCTTTCTCCCACCCCCTTCCTCTCCCCACTATTCTTTAATCTCACCTATGAGTTTGCTCAAGTCTCTCAGACACTGGTGTACATTTCCTCTGGCCCTACTTCCCACTCAAGAGCCTGCTTCATCTCTCTCCTGGCTCTCCCACCTGAGTTTCTCCACTCATCAATCCTTCATTCTGCTCACCTCTCACCTTCCACTGACTTTCTTATCCTGTGCCATCTGAGTGTACCCCTCCTAGCTCTCCTGAAACAGATCTCCCAAAGTCTTTGGTGACTTGCCAGTAGGCAAATTTAATGGCCTTCCCTCTGTCCTTATCTACTTCCCAATCTCTCATCAGGTAGAATAGCTAAGCGTCCCTTTCTTGTTTAAGCCTGTGACTTCCAAAATACATTACTCCCCTGGTTCTCCAATCACCTCCTCATTTTTTGTCTCCTTTTCTTCCTCCTGAGGCATTGTCCTCGGCTCTTACCTCCTGTATCTCCATACTCCATCCCACCCCATCACATGCCTGTGGATTTTCAATTTGTGTCTTTAGTTCTGATCTCTGTCTTTCTCAAACTCCAGACCCATGAATTATATCCAGTGAACATCTCCTTATGAATAGCCTGTTGGTTCCTCAAACACAGCTTTTCCAAACTGAACTCATGATCATTTTTCCACACTCAAACCTTCTCCTCCTTCCCAGTCTCAGATAACAGGATTACCATGCTTTTTATCATTCCTATTAGATAAATGTGATCCTCTCATGGCTTATCTCTCACATTCAGATAGTCTTAAAGTCTTATCCATTTACCTCTACAGAAATATTTGAATATGCCCCTTTCTTCTCCAATAAGCTGGTCCCCTCACTTATTCCAAATCTTCTCATCTGATCCACTTACCTCTGGAGTCCTTCACCTGCAACTCTGCCCCCACATAACTGCACATCTATCAGATATATCTTCTAGAACAGTGGTTTTCAGAGTGGCAGCTCTGGACCAGCAGCATTAGCATCATCTGAGAAGTTGTGAAAAATGCAATGTCTAGAGCCCCACTGAAGACGTACTGAATCACAAATTCAGAGAGTAAAACTTCTATTTTAATAAGCCCTCTAGGAGATTCTGGTTTGAGAATCACTATCCTCAAGCATACCACTGTTTTTTAATTACAATACTCATAATCCTCTACTATTTCCCCATCAGTTTAAAATAAATTAAGATTCCTTAGTATAATATTCAAGGCTCCTTCACTACGTGACTTTAAACTACCTTTCCAGAGTTGTTTCTCACCACTTCTTCTCACCCACCTCATACTCCAGAAAGTCTGGATATTTTCTGGGTTTTCTGAGCTCCCCTAACAGTTGATCCCACTGCTTCAGATTCCACTGACTCCATGGCTTTCCATTCTTCTTCTACCAATTCTTCATGCAATCTTGCAGCACAAATGCAATCTCTTCTGTAAAGTCTTTCCGAGAGCCTTCTTCCTTCTCTATCACTGTGAAAGTCCTCTCTCCCAGCTCTATGCTCCCATAGAACCTCATTTCTATCACTATTATTATATGCACCCTATCTTATAATGCATCTGTTTGTGTATTTCTGCTGTCTGCCCTAAAAGATTGTGAGCTCCTTGAGGGCAGGAACCATGTCTGTTTCATCTCTGTATCCCTAGGGACTCCTACAGTATTTTACATAAAGTAGGCACTCAATAAATGTCTGTTAATGTGAATGGAATTATGTCCCTGGAAGACAAAAAGTCAATGTGCCATCTCCTCCCAGTGAGAAAACCAAACTTCTAAAAATACCATGGTGAAATACTGACTTTCTTTCTCCCCAAAACTTACGTTACTACTTCCCAATCTTGTTCCAAAAACTGCTTAAAATAAAGAGCTTCCACATGGAAAAAAAAAAAAAGGATTGCCTGCTGAATATAAATTAATATACTTTATTCAGTAGGATTCAGGCTAAGCTGCTCTCAAAGAAGGGGTCCTCCAAATATAGTAGTTCGAACAAGATAGTTTCTTTCTCCCTCACATGACAGTAAAGAGGTAGGAGGGCAGCCCAGAGTGAGTAGGACACTCTGCTCCACAACATTATCCAGGACAAGATGGTTCTTCCTTCCTCTCAGGGCTTGTTCTCATCTGCATGGCCAAAGCTGACTAACCATTAAATCCACATTCCAGTCCATAGGAAGTAAGAGAGAGAAGTAGAGAGCGGTTTCCTTTTAAGGAAGTTATGTGGGTCACATAACTTCTGCTTGTACTCCATTGGCAATAATTGGTCACATGGCCACACCAAATTGTAAAAGAGAATAAGAGAGTAAATCTCTAGCTGGGCAGCCACATGCCTTGCTAAAATTGAGGACATTATAATAAAAGGAAGAAAGAGAGAATGAATACAAGGGAACAATGAACAGTCCACCTCAAAGGGATATTGGTTTCTGTATGTACAGCTCCTATATCTCAGGCAAGTCAATTTGCTACCCAGTTCCTGGTGACCTATGTATGAGGATGTTGAGGTTTAAAATATGGGTGACTAGACTGAGATTGTGCATACGCTGAAAATCCAGTATTTATCATGATTATATCTCTAATATCTAGAAATTATATGAGCAACTCACTTGCTTTCCCATCATCTTCCACATGTCATCATTGAAAATTCTTGGCAATTTTAAGCATTTTAAAATGTTAAGAGTCTAATTAAATAAAAAACAAAAAGCAGATGCATAAGTAATTTTCACTTACTCATTTTTACTAACGCATTTACAATTTACTAGATAAGTCCTAATTAAATGCAACTCTCTCACACCTATCTTTGCCCTTAGCAAAGAAGAATCTATATCTATTTCCTAATATAAATCAAACCCATTGGGAAAAAAAAAAATCTGTTGTTTGGTTTACTCATTTAACCAGTAGTGCTAGCTGGTATTGACCGCCATTGCTGCTTTCAATTAAAACTTGAGTAATGGTTCCTTCCAGTATGGTTAGTTTTTCTAGTGTAAACATTGGAGGATTAAAAGTAAACCCCAGGGGTGACATTTCAAACACCCCCATTAACTAATAAATTAGGACTTCATGATTTGTGTACCTGGTAAAAAGAATTCTTGGATATAAGTCACTCCCTTGGAGACCCGGTAGGTGTTTGGTTATAACTGGTAGCAATAAGAACCCCTATGAGCATTGCTACCACTATCTGCTTTGGATAACTGTATAGCTTCCTATACATATGAATTTCAGTTTGCAAACTCTGATACATATGTATCAGGGAAGTTCCAGAGTGAGGTTCAGCAACTGTTCTGCCTACCAGCACAAGACATCCAGCATCATACTGGTCTGTCTACTGTGTGTTTGCTGTGTTTGCTTGGTTTTTAAGGTCTTCTATACACCACAACTTCTAACTCCATATGTACAGTGTTTGCAAATGCTGTAAGAGCATCAGAAAAATTAGTGAAAAGGAGCATATGACTACAAAGGAAAAACAAGCAAAGGCAATTTTTTAAATTAAAAGTGCTGAGAAAACAAGCATCACATATAAGAATGGGATCAAATCTTGCTCGGTTTTCAAGGACAACCATATGCAACACGTGAAAAAGCAGCGTGCCTAAATTATTGTCTATAATCAGCAGGAAACAAAGAAAAGTGATTAATGAGATGGGAAACTGTCTGAGCACCACACAGTAGTTCTAAAAGGTGTTTGGGAGTGTGTACGGGCATGTCTAGTTATTGCAATAGAGAACACTAATGGTATTTTGTAGTACGAGGCACAGAGGCTAAATCCTGCATTTGAAAAAAAAAAAAGAAAAGAAAAGAAAAACAGTCCCACTCAAAAAAGAATTGCCACACCCAAAATACCAATATCACTACCTGCTAAGAAACTCAGGAGTACCAGCATCGACATGGGATGCTCAGAAGCCTAATGTTAATTCAGGTGTTGGCTAGGGATTATTTGAGAATTTAGAAAACTAAGCATTGCAAAAGTGCTGCTATGAACTTTTATTGCAAGCCATAGAGGGTTGCAGACGTTCAAGGCCAATTTGAATCTGTCCAATATCAAAATGAGGGTCAGGCCAATAAATATAGACAGCACATTGGTTAGAGAGTCTCCCATGACATTGACAGAGATCATTGAGAAAAACGACACAATACAATGTCTATTAGCAAGGAGGAGGTATTGATGCTTCAGAGGATTGACTCAGATCCTTATTTGATGGAAAGGTTTTCAGAGGCTAAATATAGTCTCACCTAAGTCACTTCAGAGTTAGAACTGAAAGAGAATCTCAGGCACCTGTCACTAGAAGGAGAAGATATTTCCAATGGTAGAAAGGATGACATTGGATGTTCCTGGGACCCTTAAATTATCCCAGGGCCCTCCTCTCTCTCCATAAACCCCACCTTGGAGAATACACAGCAGGTTTCAGCCTTGCCACGAAAATGGTTTGAAATTATTTCCTTCAGAATAGAAGACAGTCACTAGGAGAAGAGAATTGTTTCAGAAAAGTAATCTGTCAGCTCCCTGGAAGTTCCTAGCACCTAACACAGAAGGTGGTGCATGGTGGAGTTCAATTTATATAACTTACATGTCTGTTGAATTTAATTGAAATGAACACATTGATTACAGACCTCAAGAAATTTAAAAGCAGAACTATGTTATGGTTAAGAAGGGAACGTCTTCATATGGAGTTGTCAAATATTTAATTTTTTTTTAAGGAAAGGGGGCATCAGGACAATGATGATACAAAAGAAACAGCAACAGGAGGAGTTTGGCGATAAAATCAACAGAGTTTTAGGCAATAAAAAAAAAACATTAACCATCTGCTATGAGTTTGATTAGATTATAAAAGTTTTTCATTGAAAAAGAAAAAGTGGTATAAGAGCAATGAGAAGAAGAAAGCAAGAACACAGCAATGAAAAGAGCAAAGTTGGGGAGATAATGTTGGTGGTGGTTTGAGGTCCACAAACACCAAGTGAGCACCTGCCATTAGTTTGGCATTGTACTAGGCACTGGGATCTCTGTAAGGAAAGAAAAGAGGGAGGGGAGGAAGAGAGCAGATAATTCGGGTGGAAAACAACTACAAGACCCAAATCTTAAGAGCAGATTTGTAGAAAGCTGATTATATTTATTTTCTATTTTGATAAAACAGCATTTCAGAGGGAGTTATAAACATTGCCTTTGCTTAAGGGCGTGGGAGAGAAAGAAGACAGAGGAGAGCATTTTGCACATCTGAATCTTAGGAAAAAAGAGGGTGATATCAAAAACTCTGAAGAATGGAGGAGAACAGATGTTTCTTCAGAGAAAGTGTATAAACAACATGGGTACAAGAAATAAGGTCTTAAGGGCATGTGTTTCCAGTTTGCATGGTATCAAACAGTTGGTGCATCAAGGGATAATTTAAGAAAAGCTAATTTATGAAGACATCCAAAGGAATGAGGATGGAAACAGATCTCTGAGGAAAATGTAGATTTATAAGTAGTCTTATAATAAGCAGACCAGTGACCCCAAGTGTTTCTGGTTCATGGTTAAGCACTCAGTAAGGGATTGGGAAATGAATAAATGAATTACTCAGTTAAGCCATCAAGCCTGTGTTAGCATCTGGATGGCAAAGGAGAACAACTTGGCGATATAACAAAAGTATCTGTGTGGGGCGCCTGGGTGGCTCAGTCAATTAAGCATCTGACTTCAGCTAAGGTCATGATCTCAGGGTCCTGGGAACCAGCCCCACTTCCAGCCCCACATCCAAATAAATAAAATCTTTTTTTTTTAAGTATCTGTGTAAATAAGTAAGAAAGATGCTAATAAAATATGCATTCGAGGTATGAAGCAGTTATATAAAAATGCTAAACCATCAGTCATCCTCTATTCCTGTACTTTGGAGGGGATGGGCAGAGAAGTATTTTATAAAGAACAGTAAGCATGACCACAATGTAAATAGTGTTACCTGACAACTTTACCTGATTACTTCTTATTTATCTGTTTCTCACTAACAAAAAACTAAGGCCTAACTGCCCTTTCTAATCACACATACTTGTATCTAGAAATAAAAACAATGTCTTCAACTCTAATAAGGAAAACAAAGGCAAGTTTGACACAGGCAGGTGTCATTGGTAGAACTGTTACAGGAGTCCAGTTAGAAATGAATGCCAGGGGCGCCTGGGTGGCTCAGTTGGTTAAGCGACTGCCTTCGGCTCAGGTCATGATCCTGGAGTCCCGGGATCGAGTCCCGCATCGGGCTCCCTGCTCAGCAGGGAGCCTGCTTCTCCCTCTGACCCTCCCCCTCTCATGCTCTATCTCATTCTCTCTCAAATAAATAAATAAAATCTTTAAAAAAAAAAAAAAAAAAAAAAAGAAATGAATGCCAGGGGACGCCTGGGTGGCTCAGTCAGTTAAGCGTCTGCCTTCAGCTCAGGTCCTGAACCCAGGCTCCTGGGATTGAGTCCCATGTTGGGCTCCATGCTCAGTGGGAGCCTGCTTCTCCCTCTGCCCCTCCCCCAATTGTGTTCTCTCTCTCTCTCTCTCAAGTAAATAAATAAAATCTTTTTAAAATAAATAGAAATGAATGCCAGGTGTGCTCTGTGTCCATGTCATTTCATGTATAATTATTGGATATTCTACAAACTGGAATAGGAGGATATGAAGATAACAACTTCATTGGTAATACTTAGGAAGAATCACGATCAGAGCCTCCAAGATATGTCTATACTAGAGAGATCTTGCCTTAGAATGCCTGCCTTGCCCATAAACTCCTTCTAAATGTGTTACAAGACACAGCTCCAACTGAGAAAAGCAGGTCTAAGTGTGTCTTTAAGCATAACTCACTACGTGGCACCATGTGACATCCCCTGCCTGTCCTGAGCTCCCCTATCTGCAGCTGATTATTTAGGGCAGTTGGGCATCTGACCCAAGAACTGCAGGTCCAAATGCTGCTATAAGCTGTCTGTGTGCTATGAGGTGGTCTGGTGTGAAAGCTCACCCTACACAGAAGGTGATTGCTTGTGATAATGACATTCCTTTTTTTTAATTTTTTTTGGGGGGGAGGAGCAGAGAGAGAGAATCTTAAGCAGGCTCCATGCCCAACATGGAGCCCAATGTAGGGCTCAATCTCACAACCCTGAGATCACAACCCAAGCTGAAATTGAGAGTCAGATATTTGACCAACTGAGCCACCCAGGCACCCCAATAATGACATTCTTACCACTCAAGGAGTTGAACAAAAAATACAGAGTCATACTGTTGTCAGTGGAAGCAGAACTAGAAAGATAAGCAAAGTGAGGCCAAAACAAAAAAAGCAGCCAACTGGCATCCATGGCAAAGCACAAGAATGAAGCTAAATTAATTCCTGCTGCTGAGAAACTAACAGTGTTGCCTGTGCTTTAGAGTTGCCACTTACAATCCCGGACAAACTTCCAGTTCCCAAACTCTGCTCCAGGTCCTTGAGGTTTAGCTGTGAGAATATTCCAGAGACTCCTTTCTCTCTTATTGCAACAGTTACCACTACAATCAACCACCACTATTTGAGGTAACCGGCATTATTCTCTTTCTTCCAATGGAAGGATCCTGAACACACAGAGTTCCTAGGTCTCTGAGCCATAAGATTCTGGAACAAGCACCCTGGCTCCATTTGGACAATAAAGGTAATTGGACAAGATTCAAGTCTTTTCATTCCCATTGACATTTCTAATGTGGAAACGTACATAGTTTCCATTACTCTGATATGTCTCAGTTGCCTTCATGAAACTAAATTCTTCCATTTAGTTTTTACTCCATGAATTTCAATTCTATTCCTTATAAGTTGTTTTTTATTTTTAAGTTGTTGTTGTTGTTGTTGTTTGCTTTGGTTCCCAGGATAACGTAACATACCTTTGCCCAAGGAGCAACTGATTTTGATTTCCTTAATTCTTAGCCTTGGGAGTGGGAAAGAATAGAAAGGACAGGGTGGGAGGGGCAGTGGGCAGAGAGACCAAAGTACTCTCTTAGTCTGTTTGGGCTGCTATAACGAAAATACCATAGACCAGTTGGCTTAGAGACAACAGAAATTTATTTCTCACAGTTCTGGGAGGCTCAAAGTCTGTGATCAAGATTCCAGCATGGTTGGGTTCTGATAAAGACCCTCTTCTCTTTTGTAGAGTGCTGAGGAAGGTTATGATATAAGAATTTGGAGGAGACACAATATTCATTTCATGACAAGTACTAACAGTCATCTTTAGAGGGTTTGTGAACCAGTTACACTTGCAGCCTCAACAGGTGTTTTGAGGGCTTTGGGTGAGGGAAGAAAATATTCTTCCTCTACCTTCAAGGTCTTCCAATTGGACTAAGAATTAAATTTACATGAGACAGATTAACAGGAGGTAAAAAACCAAAGTTTTATTATGGGTACATGGAGGCCCAATAATGAAATTGAGACCTAAAAATAAGACCAAGACAGGCAGCTTTTATTCTTTTTAGACATAAGACAATAAATCTTTGAGGAATTGACAAGACAAAGAAAATTTAACTTTGGGAGCTTCAATTAGTAAGAAATTCAAAAGTTTTTTTTTTTAATGTGATCCCTACAACCAACATGGGGCTGGAACCAACAACCCCAAGATCAAGAGTAGCATGCCCTACTGAGTGAGCTAGCCAGGCACCCCCAATTAGTAAGAAGTTCTAAACAGAATCTGGACTCGGGTAGAAAATTATTAAAAAGTAACAAGTATTGTTTACACAGTCTTCTTGGCTCTAAATTTCCCATCTCTAGTAATAAGAACATCTCTTTATGTCCTGGTACAGGGGGGTACCTTTCACATGGGAGATTTAATTCCTGCTTTCAGGGGGACAGAGAAGGGCCTAAGTGTCCTTCTTACTCAGGCTGACTCTTAAGTAACTTTTATTTAAAACCAATATGCCAATGCGGTCCATCTTGGGGCAGCCTGTCATTGGCCTCTCTACAGGGGAGCAGAGTCATGACATTAACGACCATTATGTACTCAGCCAGGCTTAGCTCAGTCACAAGCACCCTAGGGGATAGAATCACATCTCTGAATCTTATAAAATGTTGTAGGTCTGAATATACTCCAGCAAATGAGCATATTTCCAGTGATATGAGCCCCTTCCTAATAAAAATAACCAGAAGAAATTACTAAAATCCAGCAAGGGTGTGTGTGTGTGAAATTTAGTCTACTAAATAATTGGAGATAAAGTTCATTCAACACACATATATTAACATCTATGTGTCAAGCTTTGCAACATACTGTCTTGTGAATAAGATACAGCCCCAGCCCTTAAGAAAAACATGGTCTATTGGAAGAGAAAGCCAAGTAAACCATAGAGTATGATACATTGAGTTGTAGAGATATATACAATGTGCACATAGAAGAAGAAATCATCAGTTCTGTGTGAGAAGGAAAGGAGCCTTCACTAAAAATTTGAGCTGGAACATGATATAAGAATTAAGTAGGCTGACAATTCATACCAATAAACAGCATGAATAAAAGCATGGAGACACGGAGATTCAAATGGTGTTCAGGGAATGAGAAGTGGCCTGCAGTAACCAGTGTATGGGGGTAGGAAGGAGAAAGGCAGGAAAGGAGGCTTGTGGTCCAGGCATGTCCATGAAGGACCACAAATGCCTCACTAAGGACATTAGATCTTACCTT
Source organism: Neomonachus schauinslandi (assembly GCF_002201575.2). Lineage (NCBI taxonomy): Eukaryota > Metazoa > Chordata > Mammalia > Carnivora > Phocidae > Neomonachus > Neomonachus schauinslandi. The sequence goes on along the minus strand of NC_058410.1, from coordinate 71,695,668 downwards.
GCCTGAGGTTTCTAACCAAAGGAGAACATGATCAGACCTGAAGTTTTGAAAGTATCCTTGAATGAAAGAGGATGAAAGAATGAAGACCAGATTGACAGGTGATTGAATAAGCCAGGGTGCAAAAAAGGTAGAGTCTGTACTAAAGAGAAGGAAAGTGAGCAGAAGGAGAGGTGGGGGGAGATGGTAAAGAAATTTCAGAGATAAAATTAGAGGACAGACAAATCAATAGACTTATCTAGAAGATGACCTTTTTAAATTGAAAGAGAGCAAAGTTTCAGACTGCCAAAGAGAATGTATAGTAATTTCAGCAGCAGATCATAAATCCCACAATTTGGGGATATAGTAGAATAGAACAAGAGTCACCTTCTTTGCCAACCAGACCAATCCTTTTCCCATGTTGGAGATTGTCTACCCTTGCTTAATCATAGTAAACTGGGCAGAAAATCTTCTCTAGGAAATTGCAATAGATTAATTACACACCTCATTTGTCTCCACTGCTAGCACTACTCTTTCACTGAGTCCTTCTAAACACACTGGTTACTTAACAACTCAGTCAAGCAAACAACCCTTCCTCAAGCAGATATTCAATTCATTTATCATTTAACAAACATTTACTGAGCACCTACTATCTGCCAGGAATTATGCTAGGTCCTAGATATTCAATGGTGAACTAAATAATACAGATTCTTTCCCTAAATGAAAATTTAGTCTAATGGAAGAGTTAATTTAAATAGCATTTTCAATACAGTGGGTTAAAGTACAGTGAAGAGCAATATTTCTCCAACTTCCAATATGGAAGGTCTGAAGTAAGACCCGAGATTGTGCATTTCTAACAATTTCCCAAGTGATGCTGATGTTGCTGGTCTAAGGACCAAACCCTGCATGGCATAGAATCATGTAACATGGTCTAGGGCATCTTCATCCAAAGCCATTTGAAGAGAAACTGGAAGGAGAATGAAACCTCTTGCATGTCCCACATTTCATAATTTGAGCAATGGCAATTAAGAACAGAAAAAGAAATAACAAGCACAATACATGTAGATCTGCAGAATTCTGATGGGATTGAAAGACAAAATCTGAGCTGATCTTTGAGCAAGTTGGGACAGAAGATAATGGGGATGAGAGTACCCACACTTGGGAACTCAAGCAGAAATGTAGAAGTTGAGCTATCAAAGTATAGAGGACAAGAGCCAGGACAGAGCACTTACCTCATCTCTCAGGCTGTCATTTTTTTGACCACAGCACAATGTAGAGGAATTCGTATTTAACACCTGGCCCCAAATTAAGTTATGACAGTACTTTTTAAATAATTTTCTATGTGCTTTTATGCTTCTATTGACCATCCTATAAATAAAAGCACTTTATCCCATAGGCTCACATCTCCTCAACTAATCCTTATGTTACAAGGCTCAGTCAGTTTGGTGTTGGACTCTTGATTTTGGCTCAGGTCATGATCTCACAGTTGTGGGATGGAGCCCCACATCCAGCTCCACACTCATCAGGGAGTCTACCTGGGATTCTCTCCCTCTCCCTATGCCCCTCTCCCTGCTCGCACTCTCTCTCTCAAATAAATAAATAAATATTTAAATAAATAAATAAGTAGGCCAAGAGAAATGGAAAGGAAATGGAAAAAGGAAGGAAGTTGCTCCTGTTTATTTAGTTAGGCTGCTTCACATCTGACAATATTGGATACTGCAAACCCAGAATCCTAACAAATGCAACAGCAAGACACAGAAACATAAAGCAGGAAATCTGGAGACATCAATGAAAGATTCTTCCCTAAGGAAATGCTCTTTACTTTGCATTTTAATATGGTATAACATCTAAAATGTGTCTTTAAGTTCCAAAATTTATACCTGTATCATTAACAGAAGATATTTAAATGTCTACCTAAGTCAGCATCCTAAAAAATGGCATGCCTGGCTTCCAGAGCTCTATGAGATCATATTCAGTGAGCTTGTTACCTTTCAGAAAGCTGTTCTTCTGAACCCTGTGTGTCCTGGTAAATGCCTCAGTGCAGGGGATGAGCTCCAGGTAGGAGGTACATCATGCCTGTCAAGAAAAGCCAGGAATCATAGTTTTTTTGCATAGTTCTCCTTGGCTTTTGTTATACTGGTAACCAAAATATGTCTTATAGGATACTTCTGAAGATCAATCCTTAACATCATTAGATTCTCCAGGCCTTGCCTATACTTGCTCTTGGTTGCATTTATCGGCTCGCCTCCAATAAAGGAGCCACCCACAGATCGTCCCTGAGGCACCCACCCTGGGCCAACAGCCCCTGCTCCAAAACCATTTTACCTCCGTTCCTCTGGAAACAGTTCCTTCAGGAGTTTGGATTTCATGTGGCTCCAGGAGGCCAAAGTCCTTTCTTAGGAGTTTTTTCGGTTCCTGAGAATTACAAAAATAGGAACCCAGTGGCCATATTCTCTGCTATGCGGAGGAGCCTGAGCTAATGAGACCCCAACACAAGAGACAAGATGAAATGAAGGATATGCGCGGAGACATCAGCATTTTTGCTAATGAGGAATTAGAACAGCTAATTCCTTCCACCTCTAAAATCTTAGGGTTCTTGAAAATATATTCATGAGTAATTGTACTGTAGTAAGTTACTTCTAGCAAACAACATATTTGGAATAAAGTGTGGACTTATTCTGGTAGACTCAAAAGAATATTGAACATGGGGCAAGAAAGCCTGGACTTAAATTTCCATCCCAAAATTAATGAGTGACATCAGGAAGTTGTCTAACCTCACAGAGCCTCAGTTTCTTCATCTATAAAAATGAGGGTAAGGGGTGCCTGGGTGGCTCAGTCCGTTAAGCATCTGCCTTCGGCTCAGGTCATGATCCGGAGTCCCGGGATCCAGCCCGGAGTCAGGCTCCCTGCTCAGCGGGGAGTCTGCTTCTCCCTCTCCGTCTGCCCCTCTACCTGCTTGTGCTGAAAATTAAATGTCCTAATACTCAAAAAGGTGCTTGGTGAGCCACAAAACCAGAGAGAGGAAAGAGGGAGAGAGAAGGGAAGGAGGGAGAAGAAGAGAGAAAGAGATTGAACAGGATGGGAAACGAAATCAGAAAATCTCTAAAACTGCCTAACAATTCAATGAGGGGCTCTAGTTTGATAAGAACGCTAAGAAATCAGACCCATAATGTCCACAAACCACATAGTACTTTTAATCCAAGTTCTGATCTGATGTCGGGAGCCCTCCAGTGGCTGAGAGATAAGGATGCATCTGAATTCTCCCTTTCAAGCTGCTGCTCCCAGAAGATGAATGAAGACTCTCCGTCACATTATGATAGAACTAGAAAAGACCTTGGAGAGTACTTCCTCAATCTCCCACATTTAAAAGATGAGGAAATGAAGACACTAAGGAGCTGTATATACCTATTTTGAAAGTTAGAAATTACACTATTTATTTTGAAATTTAACCTTTTATATTTTTCCTAAGAATGTCAAAATTCGTTTCCATTTTGACATGAGTAAGAGCTACTTTTACTTCAAAATGTATAACTAAGGCATGTCTATAGTGACCGAGACCCAAATTATCACCAGTAATGTAACCATGACGCTTTGAACATATTTACATCATGGAGTCATATTTTTGTATAGAAGCTTTGGCTGAAAATGTTCTGCAATTAAAACACCAATATTTTTGTCTTATCAAAACCTGTACTTGGGACAATTCCTTGATGCCCTCTACTGGCCGTAATGTTTTCATCCAATGTGCAAGGTGAATTATTTCTGCCTAGCCTACTAATCTATTTTATAATATGTCTGAACACTAGGAAGGTTGACTTTGGGAATAAAAATAAGTAAATAAAGGAATATACAGAATATAAGAATGTATCAAAAACATTTAGGGAATGAAATAAACCAAAAACAAACCATCACTGGAGTCAACATTTGGAATGCTAAGAAATTATGACATCAACTAGTTATACCTAATTTTGCTCTACAAAGTAATATAAGTAGGCTGTGAATTTTGTTCTTAATTTACATTTTCCTGCACCAGATTCTATAAGGATGGTCTGTTGAACAATATATTACTGAAATTGACACAGAAAAACAGAATTGTTAAAATTAAATTATCAGGATGCTTAGGTGGCTCAGTCGGTTGAGCAGCCAGCTCTTGGGTTCAGCTCAGGTGGTGAGATCGAGCCCCGCATCAGGCTCCGAGCTCAGCAAGAAGTCTGCTTGAGATTCTCTCTCTCCCTCTCCTCTGCCTCCCCACCCCCCGGCTCGCTCTCTCTCTCTCTCAAATAAATAAATAAGTCTTTAAAAAAATTTAAATTATCAAATGTTGAGAGATGCCATGTTTAGAAGTGCAAGCAATAGAAAAATATGAATGAATGCACTAAACACCCAGATCACCTTAAGACTAGCCTTCTCCTTCCCTGAAACAGAATTTTATCAACCTTAGGAACATATCCACAGTTCATGTTGACCATAATGCTGGTTCCTCTGGCCTACTGGGTGGGTGTCAGTCCGAATCACAGGTTCATCTACCTCCTCATCTACATCATGTTGCCAAAATATTACCTATAATAATAATATAATAATAATTAAAACATTTATTGAGTTGTAGCCATGTTCCAGGCACTGTTACAAGTGCCTCTCATGAATAATTCTCACTACAATGCTGTAAATTTGGTGCAAAATAGATGCTCAATAATTGCCTGAATAAATTAATGAATGAAGACTATAATTATCCTCATTTTACAGATAAGAAAAATGTCAACTTCTAGACATTAAGTCACTTGTTCATTGCCACATAGCCAGCAAGTGGCAGAGCTGGGGCTCACCAAAACCTGTGCTCTTCACCAGGCCTCATGCACCACCATGCCTTGTGCACACCCCCTGAGTTACACCTGCTAAGCCATCCACTGCCTTGTTGCTCTTATGACTCGCCCCTGAACCTATGCTTCAAAGATATGAGACAAGTGAAAATTGTTCTATGACATTCAAAATCAAAATTCAAACAGTAGATAGACACACATAGACTAGGGTAAGAAATATATTTAAAGTTGGAAACACTTACTGCTTACGGCAATTTTAAAACCTATTCCCCAGATTATATGATACTACCCCCCCTCAAGGTGGGGATATGTCCTCTCTCTTTAAATCTAGATGTGTTTGTGACTGCCTAGATCAACAGAGTAGGAATAAACTGTACTCTGACTTCCTCAGCTAAGTCAGAAAAGACCATCAATTCTCTACCTGGTCCTTCTGGGATGCTCACTCTGGTGAAGCTAGCCGCCACATGTAAGAAATCTACCGACTCTGAGATCACCATGCTGGGGAGCTCAGGCACCAGTGCTCCAACTGACAGCTCTCGATGGGCTCCCTGCTGACAGCTAGCATCAGCCACCAGGAGAGTGAGCCATTATGTGTCCAGTCGACTTGAGTCTTCAATGACTGCAGTCCTAGCTGACACCTGAAAGCAAATGTGTGAGACACTCCAAGCAAAAACTGCCTCCCCAAGCCCTTCTTAAAGTATTTGCCCCCAAATTGTAAGCAAATAAAATGCTGTTTTGAGCCAGTATGTTTGGGGTAATTTCTTATGCAGCAATAGTAACCAGGCTCCACTTGATTTTAATTTCTTTTGTTACCTCCAACCTCCTGACCTTGTCCCAGTTGGCTTAACATGGGAACATTCCAGCAATCACATTTATCTGTGGTTTCAATGTTTGTTAGATATGTTTCCCCAAAAAAAGGCACATAGAAAACAGGAAACGAGTGGAACTGAAACAGAAATATATAGACACACTTCCTAGAGTTTAGGCTGGCTGGTTTGTACTTTTTAAAAAGAAATAAATATTGCTGTTTGGAATAAACACACAGAGAAGCGTAAGTGAACTCAGGGCTTGTGAACTCCAGGAAGACATGAGAGAAAGCCCTTATTCTCAGGCCATTCTCCTTTCCCAGATGATACAGACCACTGAAGATGTCTTGCCCCACTGTCACTATGTTTTCCTGGTGCCAACTCTGCTGTGGGGACTTCTGAGGCACCCAAGTCCCCCACACATAGTCGGGTACCCACACAGGCACCATATAAGGTTCTGCCACCTCTCGAGGTCTATATACAAGTAGGACGCAGGACTCCAGTACCCATGGAAATGGGTATATCTCTGCCTTCTCAATCTCAGGAAATTCATGTCCTGAAATTTGGAACATTTCCTACTTCTCAAAACAAAAGTCTTCACCCCCCAGCCCAGAAAGTCAATCCTAATTGCCCGGAAGATCTTCAACTTTTAATCTAAAAACTCTCTAAGATTTTGTGCTCCAGGTACCAAGGTTGCTGGAAATTTCTTCATTGATCTATGATCCACACAGATCACGTGTACAACCATCACAACTGTTTACTTCTTTCCTGATACCACGGAAATTCCAAAGTTTAAAAATACAACTAGCCCCCCAGGAACAATGAGCACATTCAGTGCCCAGGCCTTGGTTTTCGAGATCATTCTCCAATTAAAGGAACTGGGGCTTCTTAGAAAAATGGCTGAGGGGCACCTAGGTGGCTCAGTTGGTTAAGCGACTGCCTTCGGCGCAGGTGATGGTCCTGGAGTCCCGGGATCGAGTCCATATCGGGCTCCCTGCTCGGCAGGGAGTCTGCTTCTCCCTCTGACCCTCCTCCCTCTCATGCTCTCTGTCTCTCATTCTCTCTCTCTCAAATAAATAAATAAAATCTTTAAAAAAAAAAAAAGGCTGATTCTAGGGCTGGGACAGGAAATATACAAGATGAATTTAAAGCATCTTGTAGTTCCAGAAAGCAAGGGTGTCCTCAAAAAACACGATGATAGGGCTGTGTCAAAGAGACACCGTAGGCCACTGACAGAGTTCCCAATTGCCAAAGCTGGAACAGTTTTAGGAACAAAGTAAATAATGTAGCATTGGAATCTAGCCCAAAGTATAAAATAAATATCCACAAGTCCATAATGATATAAATAAATTATTGACTAAATTTAAAATGAGAGAGAATAGGAAAACTACCATATAGGATTCGAAATCATCTATATGGATAGTGTCCCCTGAAGGAGATAGAGCATAACTCCCCATCACTTAAGTGTAGACCATGCATAGTGACCCCCTCCCAAAGAGGACAGTACAGAAAGGGGAACAAAAAGTAACTGTACCTGACAAATACTACTTCAGCCAGATGATCAAGGCTAATGTTAACAGTGATAAGTCATGCGCCCTCAATATGATGTGATGAGAATGGCACTTTACTTCCGTGGTCAGCCTCCCCAAAATCCGTATGTCCTGTCTAACTGGTAGAAATCCGAACTGAGTAACATTCTACCAAACATCTGAGCAATAATCCTCAAACCTGTCAAGGTCATCAAAAACAAAGAAATTCTGAGAAACCTGTCACAGCAGAGGAGCCAAAGGAGACATGATGACTAAAGGTAATGTGGTATCTGGACAGGATCTGGGGACAGAAAAAAAAAATTGGGTTAAAAACCACCAAAATATGAATAAAGCATTGACCTTAGTTAATAATAATATATGTAAAAATTATATACCTTATACATACATTAATTGTGACAAATGTATCATTTGAATATAAAATGTACTCAGTACTGAGTACACAGGAACGATCTGTGTTATCTTTGCAACTCTTTTGTAAATCTGAAACTGTTCTAAAATAAAAATTTATTTTTTCATTATTTTTTTATTATGTTATGTTAATCACCAAGAATCACAGACCTGTACATCTAAAAATTTATTTTAAAAGAATCAAAAGAATACCTGCCACTGTTCTATCAAATTTTCCCAGCTGTTTACAACATCTGGGTGCATGTCATCATTCATTTACATATATTTAATTATAAACCCAATTTACGATCACATTATTCTTAGATGTGACATTTAAACCCAAGAATCAAATGCTGCACTACTAATGTGAATGCTCTGCTAAGTTGTACTCTCTAATATGTTCCCTGTAGTTCAGCACTTCATGTGTGTGCCCCATAAAGAGCTCTCATAATAAAAAAGGTGCCTAAGGTAGCACATGGTATACTTACGATTTATCTTTAACTGTACCCAGTAACATGCACTGCGATGCTCACAATTCTAAAACATACTCTTCTGTTACACTGTTCTAATTTGATTATAAGTTGTTGATGACTTACATTCAGATTTCATTTTGACTAATCCTATAACATTTTCCTCCCCTTCTCAATTCCAATCATTCTTCTTAAAAGAGGATGTTAAACAGGACATTTCCGCATCTCAGCTGAAACTAGTAGGTGTCATGTATCCCTACATTCTAAAGAGATGTGCCAAATACCCAAACAGGACTGGCTAAGAAGCATGCCCCCAAAAGAAAACTATAATCCTTAGCATATCACCAATCTGCAGGATACAGGAAAGCAAGCCGATAAGTGATTTAAGGTTGTTGGTGAATCCTTGAACAGAACTCTGAGTGTTATGCATTTCCACCCAACCCCGCTAGAGGACTGCCACCCCGAGCCACTGGCATAAGGATAGGGCTTTCAGAAACTGCTCAGAGAGAACACAGGTGTTTGTTGGGAAAATGAGGGATGGACAATGAGGAAGGGAGCCCCAGGAGAACATTGCTGAGCATCAGACCTGGGTAACCATGGGACAGAATTTAACCTGTGTCCTCTGCACTTGGAGAGTGAACATTCTGGGGCCTGGTACTACCTAGAGAAGCTTAAGGTGAGAGGCTGGCTGGAGAGACTTCTGACTGGAGGGGCAAAGAGAAAACGCAGCACTTGCACTCAGAGTGGGCCAAGCAGAAGAGAGTCAGGCTTGAGTGACCTGTGAGGGATGCCACCTCAGAGGACTGCTAGAGAGGTGAGCTGAGCCACCCAGAAAGACACTGCATGGCACAGATGAGAGTGGACACTGCAAGGGGTTAGCCAGGGAACATAAAACCAACTTCAGGGAAATGTTGACGGCTCTTGGCCAGGGAGGGGGAGGGATGTCTGAAAAACCAATGAAAAGCTCCACAAGAGAAAGAGCTAGCATTTGGGCATGAGCCACAGAGACCACCACTTCTAGATTACAATCATACCAGGCCAGGCCAAATTGTTGAGATTCCAAATGAGCAGAACCGATTTGAAACTACAGTAACTATCCTACTAAAATAAAAATTTTATAAAACCTGAAAACAAGACATCTTAATAGGTTGCACTTGAATTAATTTTGTTTTATGGCAAAGAGATTAAAAACAAGTAGCAGTTTTGAAGGAAGGGAGGGAGCGAGGGAAGGAAGCAATATTATTATTATGCATCCTCTGGCACAAAAATAGTTTCTGGCAGACCACGTTTAACCTTAGAATCACACAAATTGGTTTTTAAGGAAATGGAAAACCTGACAGAGATCTAGAAAACACAGGTGAGAATCACCTTTCAAAACCATACTGATTCTGCCTGGAAACCAACTATTATACAAATATGAATTGCAACAGGTTTGTTCAAGAGAAAGAGCTTGTTATGGTGAGCGCTGTGAATTGTGCAAGACTGTTGAATCACAGATCTGTACCTCTGAAACAAATAATGCAATATATGTTAAGAAAAAAAAAAGAAGAAGAAGAAGATAGCAGGAAGGGAAGAATGAAGGGGGGGAAATTGGAGGGGGAGACGAACCATGAGAGACGATGGACTCTGAGAAACAAACTGAGGGTTCTAGAGGGGAGGGGGTGGGGGGATGGGTTAGCCTGGTGACGGGTATTAAAGAGGGCACATTCTGCAGGGAGCACTGGGTGTTACACGCAAACAATGAATCATGGAACACTACATCAAAAACTAATGATGTAATGTATGGTGATTAATATAACAACAAAAAATTTTAAAAAAAGAGAAAGAGCTTGTTGGCATAATATCAAATAATGCCAGTCAACCGGATAACAATCTACTTGCTAAGCAAACTGATGTGTCAGTCCCTGCTATAGTCAAGAGATCAATCATTCACCAACTTCAATTAGAGACTGCAAATCAATACTTTGGTTTAAGAAGCATAACTACTCTCATCCACATAAAAGTATGGATTTCCTCAGAGAAGTTTTCTCATGAATTTCTCACCCATGACCAAAATTTACAATAGACCTTGCCAAGGTGTTGTCAAAATATGATCCCCTGACACTTGAGAGCTGTAGGTACATGATGATGACAAAGTCAGGATCTGGGGCCTCACATTCTCTAGGGTAATTCTAATAGAAACCTGCAAGCCTAGATACTCCCCGTGCCTGGAATGGACGACAGGCAGGCTAAGCAGCCATAAGCTGCAGCCCCCAGGCCCTCATGTCGTTCATTTTGAGGGTGGCTACCTGAGTTAGTTTTCTAGGGCTGCCATAACAAAGTACCACAGACTGGGTGGCATAAACAACAGAAATTGATTTTCTCACCATTCTGGAGGCTGGAAGTCCAAGATCAAGGTGTAGGAAATTCAGTTTCTGGTGAGGTCTCTCTCCCGCCTTGTGGATGGCCACCTTTTCACTGTGTCCTCAATGACCTTTCCTCTGTGCTCTCCAGGTGAGAGCTCTCAGGTGCCTTTTTCTTTTATAAAAGCATCCATTCTGTTGGATTAGGGCCCCACCCTTATGACCTTATTTAACCTTAACTACCCCCTCAAAGGCCTTGTCTCCAAAACAGTCATACTGTGGGTTAAGCCTTCCATGGTATATGAACGTGGGGCAGGGGAATGATGACACAATTCAGTCCACAATACTACCTTTTTGGCAATAAGAGCAGAAATCAGGATGGTTAATGTGGAGATGGAAGTGTAATAGGTAATCCTGTTCTCTAGCTTGTCAGAATTCTAAGATTAACTAGTCAACATAAGTAACGCTTTATTGATTCAGACACCACTAAATTGAAATGGTGCCATTCAGACTGGAGAATCTGAAGCTTCCACTTGTACCATAGAGGCAAAAGTAATTACCGAGGCAATTGCAAGAGTTAACAAGATTGCAGAAGAATTGAGGAACCAAGAGAGAATAAATTTCAACAACTGCCATTGGTACTTAAGTAATGAGCAGGTTTCTACTTACCCTTTTCTTGCCGTAAAAACAGGTTGGCCGGCTCTTCCTTCAGTGCTCCCTACTCATCTTTAGTCAAGTGACTATATGTTCACTGCTCTAATCTTCAAAAATATTTCTTTTCAAGAATTTCTGAGTTCCTAATGTATTCATAAATCATACCCAAGATTCTCACTTGGATAGTCAAGGCCCTCCTAAATCCAGCGCTATTTATGTACTCACCCCTGGCTCCCTTTACTCCCTAGTATGATCCCTGACTACCATCAGACCACTCAGCTTTTGGCCCCTGGGCACCCCTGCAGTTTGATTCCCGGCTTGCCCCTTCTGTCCTTGGTGCCTCAGGAACTCACAATTTGGAGTGGATTCTAAGCAGAATCTAGAAATTCGAGATGCTTTCCATGCTCACGACTCTAGCAGCTATGATCTAGGGTCTCAATTCCTTCGTTACTTTCATTGTTGAGAATCCCCACTTCCTTTACGTTCTACCTCGAGTCCTGCCTCCTTCAAGAAAGACTTCTTTTCCTAGTCATTTAATTTATACAGAATTTCCAGATCCATTCCACTCCCTCTGGCTATGTCATACAGCTTTTCTTGCTAGTTATTTTTCCTCTGCGGGTCTCAAAATAATTGTGAATTCTTTCAAGTCAGGTACTATTGACTTTTAATGTTTTCTAAACATCCAAAGGGAAACACAATGCAGTAAATATTTTTCTCTTCAAAGTAGCTTGAGTTCAAACCTCTCACTACTTCAAACCAATCTCCCCAAGCAATGTTAATTACTGAGGCTCTGCTGCATCTGGCATTTTATTCATGCTCGACATCTCAAACCAATTCTGGAGCAAAAAGTCTGTGATATCAAGAAAGAAACATAAAAAAGCTCTGAAAATTGACAAATTGTTTTAAAAGAGGTGGAAAGAATCGCTGAGCAGTAGTCAAGGAATGTTACCTAAGGAAGTTTTAATATAGAAAGGAAAGTTCCATACTTGAAATACTAAGTGGGAAAACAATTTAACTTTAGCTTACATGTATTGGTGCAAACTATTTAGATGATAAGAACAAAATTAACTTCTTTTCTTAAGACCAAATAAATGCAAACCTCTTGAATTTTCTGAAATACTAAAGCAAAGACTGGGGTAGGTTGGGGCGGGTGATTGCATTTTTTTTTTTTCCAGATGAATTCATCACCTAAGAGCAACTTCTACTTCTTTCCAAAAAAAAAAAAAAAACTCGGGCGCCTGGGTGGCTCAGTTGGTTAAGCGACTGCCTTCGGCTCAGGTCATGATCCTGGAGTCCCTGAATCGAGTCCCGCATCGGGCTCCCTGCTCAGCAGGGAGTTTGCTTCTCCCTCTGACCCTCCCCCCTCTCATGTGCTCTCTCTCATTCTCTCTCTCTCTCAAATAAATAAATAAAATCTTTAAAAAAAAATGAGCTACAGGGGCCACATTCTGGCCTCATCTTAACATGAGGCAGTGATGAAAAATTTCCTCTTTCAGCTCTGTGAATCAATAATTTTCAACCCTGGGCGCCTGGGTGGCTCAGTTGGTTGAGCGACTGCCTTCGGCTCAGGTCATGATCCTGGAGTCCCGGGATCGAGTCCCGCATCGGGCTCCCTGCTCGGCAGGGAGCCTGCTTCTCCCTCTGACCCTCCCCCCTCTCATGTGCTCTCTGTCTCTCTCATTCTCTCTGTCTCAAATAAATAAATAAAATCTTTAAAAAAAAAAAAAATAATAATAATTTTCAACCCTTTCGAATGTCTTACTCTAACTTGTCTTTACAACTATCCTCCACTAAAAGTCAACCATGGTATAATTATATACACACTTGAAGCATATAAGCTAAAAATACATACTTTTACTAAAACTCTAGACACAAAAGGATAGGATAGATTGCACTGAATTGCCTAAGATAACCATTCTAGAACCTAAGCAAAGATTCTCAGCACTTTCTAACGCAGACTACGGTACTGTCACTCCAAACGGAGAGAGCTCATAACTCCCTCTCCCTGATGTCCATGAAGTCTGATAATCCAAACAGCATTCCCAAAAGGTTTTGGACAAAGCACTGATTTCAGATGAACATAACTATTATTTGCATTAAGCCTGTCTTTTTTTTTTATTTTAATTCCAATATAGTTAGCACACAGTATGCGGGTTCCTCAAAAAGCTAAAAGTAGAACTGCCTACAATGCAGCATCAAGCCTGTCTTTGACCCATCTCTGAAATATTTCTTTAAATGACAGCTTTGCGTTGTGCCAAAATTACACAACTAGGATTCCCCACTTGATTCAGTGGTTGATCTTACTTAATAAATCCTATGCAGCATGTTGGGAAAATAGCCAGACACTCTTCTCTCCCTGTATCCATCCCCCCTTTATCATGTGAGCTTGAGTGTCCTCAAACTTGACTCTGAGATTGGCCATGGGACATTTTTTGACCAATGAGGTGTTAGCAAACATGATACAAGCAAAGGCTTGAAAAGCACTGCGGGGGCGCCTGGGTGGCTCAGTCGCTAAGCGTCTGCCTTCGGCTCCGGTCATGGTCCCAGGGTCCTGGGATCGAGCCCCGCATCGGGCTCCCTGCTCCGCGGGAAGCCTGCTTCTCCCTCTCCCACTCCCGCTGCTTGTGTTCCCCCTCTCGCCCCCCTCTCAAATAAATAAATAAAATCTTAAAAGAAAAAAAGAAAAGCACTGCGTACGGAGGCTGCCCCTCTTGCCATCACCACCACCACCATCTGAAAAAGCCCAAACAAGCCTACTGGATGATGAAAGGCATGTGGTCCAGGGATCCCCACCACCCAAGCCTATGGCTACCCCACCCCAGTAGCAGAGCTGACCGACAGCTGACTGCAGGTAAACAAGAGCCAGCCCAAACCAGAAAAATCTCCCAGCACCTCCCGAACTGCCGATGCAAAGGAGTGTGAGCTGAATAAATGGCTCTTGTTTTAAACCACTAAGTTTTGAGGTTGTTTGTTATTCAGTAAAAGCTAACTGACACACCATGAGATTTCAAATAAAAGTCTACCATTCCCCTCAGCTTTGACTTCAACTCCTATGATCCCTTGTTTAAACTGGTCATTGCAAAATCTTGTATTTTTCCTACACAGTGGGATTATGGGATTGCAGTCCGGACACCAACTCAGAGATTTGAGAGATTGTCTCATAAAAGGGAGTGTGGGAGTGTAATAGTTTTCACCAGCTGGGTTTGATTCATTTTTCAGCTGTCCTATCTCTGCAGTGTATTCCAAATGGCTGAAATACACCAAAGGCCAGCATCTTTTTCTTGGAAATTATTTGAAGCCTAGTGAAACAATGAAAGCTTTCAAGCAAAAACAAGAGTTTTTCTTTGTCTTTTTTCAATACAGAAAGCAGGTGGCATATGGCATCCTATAGCCACCAAAAAAACCATTCCAATTTTAATCCATCTGAACAAAAACTGGACACTTATTTGGGTTAATCATGGATCAAAGCCTCAAATACCTGTAGTTTTTGTACTGGTTAGATATTTCAAAATTGAACCAAGGGTGAATGATAAAACTAAGTTGTAGCACATCCAAAATAAACCATTCATTTGTCACTGATAAAAGTCATTCTGTTTTCATGCTATTACAATTACAGATATGGCATCTATTTTTTTCTGATTCCGATCACATAATATGGTATTTAAAAATTTTGTATACTTGATAACTATTCTTGCTTAACTTTAGGACATTGGATAGGTTTTCCCATTAATTTCTCCAGGACAAAAGTTATTCTGAATTATTTTTCTCATCAGCCAACAAGGAGGCAAAAACTGACAACTTAAGTGGAGACTCATCACAAACAAATATACCAGGGAGGATCCTTGTAACGTTTGCAGAGTTAAGTCTTCAGACGGTATTATTACTTCTCAAGTTTTCTTTTCTGCCATCTTTATTCTTGTTGCATATGGGGGGTGCTTTAACATGCTTAGTGGAATTTTGATTGAGATACTACATCTCTCCTTCTCTGAAGAATGTATTCCACCAGGGTCAGAAATTCTGCTCATGTCATGCCAAAATGAACTCAAGCAAAAAACACTCCCTTTACAATGCAGGTATCTAATAGGCAGGTCAGTTACATATGGGATTTTTTTTTTTTTTGAAAACTAGAAGCTTGGTAGAATAAAAACAGAGTTGACATTCTCAAGTTGAACAGACTCAAATCTTTAGGTTAAAACAGTGATAATTTTACTTGTGTGCTGGATGAGGGAAAGTCACTGTGGATATAGACTTAACAAAAGTGAAAAATGGATTTCTCGCTCCATCATCAAATGATTAGATATTATTTAATAGCTTACTATATCCTAGGGGGAACAGACTAAGATTAATTTCATGATTATTAGAAACAGATACTGACATTTACAAGAGGAAGTTGTTGAAAATTGTACACTGGCTTTTCTACTGTTAAAACACTATAACTTCCTGTCACTTAGATAGCAACCTGGGTTGTACGTGATCACAAGCTTGAGTTTACATTATAAAAATGAATAACCCAGTGAACCTTTTCATGAGAGAACATCTTTCAGAGTTAGAGGAAAAAGAGAAGGCTTGGTCTGTTCAACCTGGGAATTCCATGGTTTCATATTACATACGGGCGAACTCAATCCCTCAGGACACTTAACAAGTAATGAATAATTATAACTCCTTTATTCGGAATCCAGTAATTAGGTTGACAGAAAAGCAACTCTTCTGGGTGGGTGTGAATTTATTACAGCAAGTATAACTTCCTCCAAACTTTCCATAGCTATTGATATTACATTATGTGCTCTCCATGCCTTATCTCACTTAATCTTCACAAACAACCCGGGCAGATAAATGAGAAAATTGAGGCTAAGGAGTTAAGATAATTTGCCCGTGATCATACAGCTTATAAATATTTAATTCAGGATTTGGGCCAAAGAAGAGTTTTGCCAACAACTACATTCTTAACCAGTACCTTTCCCTTAACAAAAGAAGTAGCAGTGAGGAAACCGGGAGACCCTTGGTTTTATGGCTGTAATTCCCATTTAACTGGTGTTCTTGGTCCATAAAGACAAACCAAAAACAGTTGATTTACACTACAAATAAGCCCATGCAGTATATTAGGCCTGACCCTTAGCAATATTTTCCTTATGTACCCTCAGTCACTAAGCTTCAACACTCTTAATCAATGGAACCATATGTCAGCTGAGTTTATTGCATATGGAAAAGCACACAGGAACAAAGAGAAGAAATAATATGTTGTTTCCAGGAGCAAGTAAGTGATTATTGATCATGATATGTAAGAGTTCACTCAGGTGCTTTGCTGTAGTTGAGTGGGTAAGAAAGAAGAAAAACGGGTTGGTAAAATAGAGCTCCTATAAAGAGGTGGATATTCTCTATGCCTTCGCCAAACATGATTTAGGAGTATAAATTTGTGCCACAGAGCTTGCCACCCACCAACCACAAATGTAACTATATCAACATACTTTTATTTTATGTTAGCCTTCTTCTTTGTTTAGTTCTCCCTCTCTATTCTACTCCCTTTTTTTGCCTCAGGCAACCCACGTGAACAACCTCATCTACCATAATTTTCTTCTTTCTTACATAAGCATGTGAGAACTCCATTAATCATATACACACCCAGGAGTTTGTGACTGTTCTTTAAAAACTGGATTATTTTATGCACTCTTTGGCAACTTGCTTTTCTCACTCATGTTATCTCATGAAAATCCCTCCAAATCAACTGGAATAGGTAGATCTAATTCATTCTTGGTCGTGGCTGCAGAAAAGTCCACACTCTTGCTGTTGCATGATGGCATTCACTTTGGTTCTAGACTTTTCCCTCTAATAAGCCATGCTAAATATATGTGATTGCACAGATATTTTAAGTATTGGCAATTTTATTTACAAGGTATCCATTTCCTGGAGTGAAGTTTCTGGGACAGGGTGTATATGTATTTGTAATTTTAAAACTGTTGCTAGATGTTATATTACCAAAAGGTTGTAACAATGCCATTTGCTCCTGCCATGAATGTGAGAAGCCTTTGCACTGCATCCTCACCAGCAATGGCTTTTTCATTTCCATCTGTCTGAGAGTTCTAAAATATTATTTTGCAGTTGCTTTAATTTGCATTGCTGGGTCACTAGTGAGTGTGAGAATCTTTTCATATGCTTGCTACCCATCTGAATTTTCTCTCCTGTGAATTGTTCATGTTTTTTTATTTTATCTCTACTGAGGTCTTTTGGCAACTTGTTTTAATTTGTAAGCGGTCTTTGAATTTTATAAACATTAGCCCTCTGTCTGCTGTCTGTATTATAAATATTTTCCCGAGGCTTTTGTTTATATTTTGACTTAGTTTATAGTATTTTTTGCCCTATTGATATAATCTGATATTCTATCTTTTATTTAACAGTTTCCAGGTTTCCAGTCATGGATAAGAAGTCTCTAGCACCTAGATTTTTCAGAGTTACCTAAATTTTCTTCCACGATATTAAAATTTTTACATAAAATTTTTAATCCATTGGAAATTTTTTTATGGTTTAAAATGGGGATAAAAGGGGCGCCTGGGTGGCTCAGTCGTTAAGCGTCTGCCTTCAGCTCAGGTGGTGATCCCGGGGTCCTGGGATTGAGCCCCGCATTGGGCTCCTGCTCAGCGGGAAGCCTGCTTCTCCCTCTCCCACTCCCCCTGCTTTGTTCCCTCTCTCGCTGTTTCTCTCTCTCTCTGTCAAATAAATAAATAAAATCTTTTTTAAAAATGGGCATAAAAGTGGGAGTGCACATTTACTTTTTTATATTAACAGCCAGTTACACAAGCACCATTTATTAAATAATTCATTCTTTCTCACTGAATTGATATATCTACCAGTTTTGTATTTATTAATTCTCTTTACAATGGGATATATTTTTAGATTCTGTTCTGTCCCATGAATCTATTTGTGTATTCCTAGGTCAATAGCATTTGATATCTATTAGGGCAAGTCCTCCCTTACTATCCTTTTCTTTCCCCCAATATATTTATTTTTGGGGTTTGGAGCATTTATTTTTCCATTAAAAATTAAATCATTTTATTCAATCTTCCAATTCTCCCTCCCTCCCAAATTCCTTTGGCATTCTATTTGGGATTGCATCAAATGCATTTGTTAATTTTGTGAGCATTGACCTTTTATGATAGTGTTTTTCAATCCAGTAAAAAGGCATGCATTTCCATTTGTTCCAATGTTGTTTAAGTCCCTGACTCCTGACCTCTGCCAATAAAATGAGACCTTTGAAATACTTTTGCTTTCTCTCTCCCTTCATCCTCAATCCTAGATGACACCTTGGAAAATAAACTTGAATTTTTCTTAAAAAATTAAGTATTTTTATTTCTGGACCATTATTAGCACTTACCTTGCCATATTCATTCATGTATTCAACTAAACATTTATTGGGAACTTACCATTTACTACGCATGGTTTGAGGTACTAAGGATAGGTCAAGGGGAAAAAATTCTCTGCTCTCATAGAGTTTACATATGGGGAAACAGATATTGGACAGAATAAATGAATAAAATATAACTATGTTAGGGGTGCCTGGGTGGCTCAGTCGTTAAGCGTCTGCCTTCGGCTCAGGTCATGATCCCAGGGTCCTGGGATCGAGTCCCACATCGGGCTCCCTGCTCAGTGGGAAGCCTGCTTCTCCCTCTCCAACTCCCCCTGCTTGTGTTCCCTCTCTTGCTGTGTCTCTCTTTGTCAAATAAATAAAATCTTTTAAAAAAATAAAAATAAAAATAAATAAAATATAACTATGTTAGAAGGTAATAAATACTACAGAGAAAACCAAAACATGAAAGTGGGATGGAATGTCACAGCATCAAGCAGAGAGTACATTAAAATGTTAAATAGTGTGGTCAGGGAAGGTCTGAAGAAGAACGTGGCATTGGAGAAAAGACCTGAAAGATGTAAGAAAGAGAGCCATGTGGATGTCTGAGGAAGAGCAATCCAGGCAGAGGAGCAAGAAGTAAGAATGCCCTGAGGAGGGGCCCCTGGGTGGCACAGTCGGTTAAGCAACCAACTCTTGGTTTTGGCTCAGGTCATGATCTCAGGGTCTGGAGATAGAGTCCCAAGTCAGGCAGAGTCTGCTTGAGATTCTGTCTCCCTCTCCCTCTGCCCCTCCTGCTCGTGCTCTCACTCTCTCTCTCTCAAATAAATAAATAAATCTTTAAAAAAAAAAAAAGAATACACTGAGGAGGGATCATGCCCAACCTACTCAGGAACAACAAAGAAACCGGAGTGATTGATGTGGAGTAAAGAGCAGGGTCAAGGAAGGTGAGAACAAAACAGTAAGAGATGAGGCCATAGAGATTATGGGGGTCAGGTCATATAGGACCTTGCTGCCTATTATAACTTTCACTCAGGATAATGGGAAAGCCATTAGACCGTTCTTTTTAAAAGCACCTTGATCAGGGGTGCCTGGGTGGCTTAGTCGGTTGAGCATCCGACACCTGATTTTGGCTCAGGTCATTATCGCAGGGTCATGAGATGAGCCCCGCATCAGGCTCTGCACTCAGCAGGGAGTCTGCCTGGGATTCTCTCTCTCCCTCTCCCTCTGCCCTGCCCCTACTTTCTCTCTCTCTCTCTGTCAAATAATAAACAAACAAACAAAAGCACCATGATCTGACTTAATTCTTTAACAAAAAGATCATTCCTGTGTTGAGTTAAGGGAATAAGATGAGTTAGGAGTCTACTGCAATAATCTAAGCAAGAAATAGTCTTATGGACTAGAACCAAGGAACTAGTGGTGACAAGTGGTCAGAAAAGTATATATTTTTAAGATAAAACAGTGAGATTTGCTGAGGGATTACATATAGAGTACACGAGAAAGAAAGAGGTCAAGGATAACTCTGAGGATTTTTGACTGAGCAACTGGAAAGATGGAATTCTATTCACTGAGACAGAAAACCATGAGAGGAACCAGGTAGGATGGGGAGTGGAGGTATTAAGTCAGGAGTTTAATTTTGGACATGTCTACTAGACTTCCAAGTAGCTGAGATAATAGATGGATACACCAGATTGGTGTTTAGGAGAGAAGCCCAGAGTAGGGATATAAATTTAGGAGTTGTTGGTATTTGAAAGTATGTAACTGGATAAAGTAATTAATGAGGTGAGTGGAGGTAATGAAGAGAAGCCGCTCAAGGATTTTACCATGAGGAACTCCAAAGTTGAAAGATTGGTAAGATAGGAGAAGCAAAAAGAAAACTGAGAAAATGTGGCTAGTGAGATAGGAGGAAAGCCAGCAGAATGTGGCATCTCAGAAGCCAAATGGAGAAAGTATTTCTAGAGTGAGGGAATGATCAACTCTGCCAAACGCTGCTGACAAGATGAAGACTTAGAATTTCCCAATGGATTTAACAAGGTGGACATCATTGGCAACCTCAATAAGAGAAGCTGCAGTCATATGGATGGCATAAAAGATTTAAAAATATAAATAGCAGTCTGTGGAACAGCATCTGAAAAGAAGTGATGTATTTCTTAAAACTGGGGTTATATTTATATTTGGATTGTTAACTATAATTTTATTTGTTTATATCAAGTTTTTTCATTGTCATTTGGCAAGAGATAAAAGGCACCTTCATCTCATATTTAATACTTGCTGGCTCTTGTAGATGTTTGTTTGCTAAGTAGGTATGATTTTCACATTACAACATTTCCTATCAAGGGCTATCCTCATCAAATCAAATGCTAACAAATGACAGGAGTCAAGAAAACCATGGTCTCCTTAAACTAGTAAATGATTATCTTTTACAATGGTACCTACAAGATCTCAGTTGGTGACTGTGCTAAATGGTGAAGTAAAACAACATGAATTGTAGCCCGGACCCCTAGATTAAACTTAAATAATGTTTGCAAGTCCCTAGGTCGGCACTGAGGGGGAAAAAAATATGTCATCTATGACAGATGGCACTACTATATGACATTTTAATCAAAGAGCCAACTGGCTTTTAAAAGTCAGTTTTCAAAATTGATCTATATGTAAAAGGAGAGCAGTAGCAAGAAGAATAATAGCTCAGGAAACAATGCAATCCAATATGCCAGGTTTGGGTAGAAGGTGTCTTCATGTGAGAATTGCATACTAGATGGTGATCAAACAGGAAGGAAAAAGAAAAAGGAAATATTGTAAGAGATAATGTTCACAGTTCCACTCCAGTGGGTTTTGTGAATAAACACTTGTGAATTCCGTTGAAGTAGCTCAGGCCTCAAGCCATTATAAAGTATACAGTACTCCTTTTTCATAAAGTAGAATTAAATTAGATTTCTCAAAGATTCACCAATCTTGCCTCATATACAGCAATTTGATTATAGATTTAAATACCTCTAAAATTCAGAGTAAACATTCTCTCCCATTTAGAAAAAGCACAGAAGAATGAAATTTTACCTGCAGTACATTAGCTAGAAACTCACATAGTAGTGTGTGAGGAGAGAAAATTCTAATGAGTAAGATGAGGAATACAATCAGAGTGGTACCTTTATCCTTAAGGAAACAAAAGCATGTGATAAATGAAGATGAAAAATACATATCATTTATAAAGCTGAGAATCATTTGCTTTGACTTACAGTAAACCAACTAATTACAAATACAAGTTATTATTATGCAGGTAATGGATGACCTTGAATCTTTGGAAGAAAATTGACATTAAAAATAACAAGATAAACTATTCAGGAGAGGGACTTTTGTTAATTGGGCTATATTAATATGCAACATTATCTTAGTTTCAGGTGTATAACATACTGATTCAATATTTGTATACACTGCAAAATTGATCATCACAACAAGTCTAGTTAACATCCACCACCACACATAGATATAAATGTTTTTTCTTGTGATGAAAACCTTTAAGATCTACTCTCTTAGCAACTTTCAAATATAAACACAGTAGTATTAACTGTAGTCACCATGCTATACACTACATCCCCAGGACTTATTTATTTTATAACTGAAAATGTGTACCTTTTGACCACCTTAACCCATTCCACCCACCCCCACCCCCACTGCCTCCGGCAACTAGCAATCTGTTCTCTGTGTATCTATGAGTTTATTTTTTTTGGTTGGTTGGTTGGTTGGTTGGTTGGTTTTTTATGCTTCCACATATAAATGAGATCATATGGTATTTATCTTTGTCTGATTTATTTCACTTACCATAATGCTCTCAAGGTACATCCTTATTGTTGCAAAGGGCAGGATTTCATCCTTTTTTATAGCCAAATAACATTACACATGATTATATAGAATATACCATATTTTTAATCCATTCATTCATCCATGGACACGTAGGTTGTTTCCATGTCTTAGCTATTGTGAATAATGCTGCAATAAACATGGGAGTATGGGTATCTTTTCAAATTACTGTTTTGTTTCTTTTTGATATATTCCCAGAATTAGAATAGCTGGATGACATAGTAATTATATTTTTAATTTTTTGAAGACCCTTCATACTGTTTTCCATAGTGGCTGCACCAATTTATATTCCCACCAACAGTGCAAGGTGAACTATTTATATGTTATTCTACTCAGTTTTTCAGCTAATATTTTTTCTTTTTTCTTATTATGTTATGTTAGTTTTTCAGCTAATATATCAGATAGGTATTGTTAAAAATGTCTCTCGGGGTGAGTGGGTGGCTCAGTCAGTTAAGCATCCGACTCCTGATTTCAGTCATGATCTCATAGATGGTGAGATGGAGCCCCACATGGGGCTTCGTGCTCAGCAAGGAGTCTGCTTGAGATTCTTTCTCTCCTCTTTTTCTGCTCTCCCCCCCCCCAAAAATAAATCTTTTAAAAAAATGTCTCTCAAACAACTAATAATAATGTTAAGTTTAACACACACACATATACCCACTCTGAAAGTATGGAAAACTTATAAAAATGTCAGTAAGTGGCTTTTTCCCCCATTCTGCTAATCTTTATTTCTAATTTTTCTACAATGAAGCTGAATTACTCATATAATTTTTAAGGGTTAAGTTTGTTAAAATGTTCATGCATGGAAGAATAATGGTTGTTAGCCAAACTTAGGGTGCTTGAACTGAAAAATTGGAGAGTATTTCATCCAGTGTTTCTATGTTACAGATGAAAAGACTGAGGTAGAGGAAGGTTATGTCAGTTTTGCTAATAATGATCTGAAGGTATAGATCATGTAACTCAGTGATTCTCAACTCTGGCTGATTTAAAGGATAATAAAAGTATGCCTGACCAGAGCTTACCCCAAACCAATTGGATTGTAATTGGAGCTATGTAGACCAGAAGTCCAAGGTTCTCCATGCTGCCTCCAAAGAATCTAAGAAAAATAATGGGAACAGGAGATCATTACACCAAAAATAAAATCAACAGAAACTTTAACAAGCATCTCTGTATAAATTCCCTTTCCTAAACATACACTTGTCTATTAAATGTGTGAGCCAGCTCACTCTGAAACAGAGCTTGGCAATAGGGATGATGTATCTGTCTCTTATGCTAAGGGTGTGAGTTCTTCTTTGCACCCTTTAGATAAATTCACATCTCAGATTCTGCAAAGCATAAGAAGAGTAAATATCTATTGAATGCTTACTATATGCCAGGCACTGTTCTGCATATTTTACTCAGTTTATCATCTCAATCCTATCACTATCCCTGTCTTACATGGACACTGCAGCTCAGAGAAGTTAGGTAACTTTGCCTACAGTGACTAAGCAATTTAAGTGGACAAGCCTGGAGTTGAACTCAGCCATGCTCCCAAACATGTGCCCTTAAGATGTACACTACCGTGTTATAGGATGTTTATACATAATCAAGTCCAAAGAGTTAACTTGAATTCTGATTTCTACATAGTAAATCATAGCTGGGCTCCAGAAGAAGAGGGGAAAAGAGGACACAGTGGAGAGAGAGGACTGTGTAATAGTACTGAAGGAGAATCTAAGTTGTTTAAGTGGTTCCCCTGAGGAAAGTCTCCAAGCTTTAGTATGTGGATTTCAAGTCGTCTTTTTTTTTTTTTTTCATTTGAGAGAGAGAGAAAGCACAAGAGGGGGTACAGTCGGAGGGAGAAGCAGACTCCCCGCCGAGCAGGGAGCCCGATGCGGGACTCGATCCCAGGGCTCCAGGATCATGACCTGAGCCGAAGGCAGTCGCTTAACCAACTGAGCCACCCAGGTGTCCTCAATTCGTCTTTTAACTACACAGCAAACTTCATGCTTCATGTCTGTGCTCTGACAACTGAGGTTGTCTGAGGGTTTCCACTGTATAGGGGAGTGTGGCTGCATCATCAGATGTCTGTATGCTGCTTGATCAAGTATAGGCATTTAAAATAAAAGAAGAAGTATTCTGGTTTCCAGTGTCTATAAACAAACCAACCAACCTCTAGATCAAGGAAAAAACTAAGCCAAGGTTAATATTCCTGGTCCCACATTTTCCCAGCAGTATAGCAAATAGGTTAGACTCAAAACTTGAGTCCACAGATACATTCCCAAGGGTACACAAGGGTAACTTTCTATTATAAAGTTAATGTTGTGTTCTTATTTTAGTCACAAACTTTTTCAAAAAGCATATTTTGAATCATCATGATAACTAACTGCCTTATTAGCCAGACTGCCATGTAATTCAGTACTTGTGTTTCTGCTTGCATTTACAAACCTCTTGTGCCCAAAGATCACCTATAATCATGGTATTTATCTTATGTATATGCTGAGCAATAAGTGTGGCCACCATTCTGTTGTTATATGCTAACATCACAATGATGACAGTTGGCCCACATTTACTTTTGTGTACCAGTTGTAAATAAAAAAATATTTTTCCTTTGCAGTTTAAAGACTTTTTAAATTAAGACTTTATTTTTATTTATTAAATTGAAATTGACTTAGTATTATTTGAAAAAAAACATATAGTAAAGCAGAACAATGTGTTCCTTGTCACAAGCTAATGGAAAGAACATTGATATAGATGTAGAAGATAAATAATTCAATTTACACCAAGTTACATGGTAACCTTTCCCCCATCCAGCCTTCCCCTGCTGGGCTCACTCAGTGCAAGCTAAACTCATGTTGTCCAGAAATGTCAGCTCCCTTAGAAGTCCTTGAAGACCTTGTTTCTCTCCCTCCACTCACCTTCTTCCCTAACTGAAGATTGAAATGATTAACATTTGCATAACTCTTCACAATTTTTAAAAGTGCATTCACCTACATTATTGCATTTAATTCTTATAATATCTGTTATTTTCATCTCTGTTTCACAGATGAAAAAATCAAGGCTCAAAGAAATTAATAACTTAATGATAAAAATAACAATAGGAGATAACATCCACTACAAGCACTGTGCTAAGTACGTGACATACATTACTCACCTAATGCTCAGAACAAGTCTAGTAGTACGGTAGGCACAATTCTGGGGTGGCCCTCAAGCTGCCCTGCCCTTCTTCCCCACCCCTTGTACATTCTCTGGACAATGCTCAGTACTGTGAATTTGGTGGCTGTCTCACTAAAGTCATTAAAAGCAGAGCTGACGAACTTGTTACATAGCCATTTCCTTAGCTCTTTCCTCTGGTCACCCTCTCCTCAAAATCCAACAACTGAAGAATTAACATCTGTTACAGCCCATCTAAAAGGTACTCCTGAGAGGCTGGTACTTGTGCCTTTTTTATTGCTAAATATATTTATATGAACGCTGACTAAAAAGACTGAATGTCCCCCAGCCTCATGTCCACTGGTGTCCTTTGCTTCAAATATGTCTTCTAGGCTTACTCAGGATAACATGATTTGTACATGATTTACAGGCCAGAGTGCTCATGTTCACCAAACCTCTGTGGTGTTGCATCAGACATACAACGAGGTGGCTATAGGTGGCAGAACCAGACAGTTTGAATCGAGTGACCTGGTTTTTGGCAAAGTGCCATAGTGCCCTCCTCAGTCTTCATGGCCATATAGAAGGGAATAAATATTCAAATCCTAACCCTGTCCTCCTTCTAATAATCCAGGGGGGTCAAATCTGACTCATGAAGTACATAAATGCCCAGCACCTCTTCTACCTGGTGGAGTGAGTTAAGACTATCCTCCAAGTGACCTGATAAGGTTGGAATCCCAGAAAAGTGTCCTCAAGTCTCATGTCGGGTGACATAGAAAACAAAGAGGTCTAAGCCCAAGCCTAACACCTTCTAAAACCCTAAGTAGCACACATTAGTTGTACCTCTAGATAAGCCGAATGTGAAAGAAGGATGATATTTTTGGTTAAAAAGTCTGTGACAAATGTTTTAGAAAAATTTACAGATCGAGAAATATTTTAAATAATTTATGGGTCAAACTTAATCATCACAACAAGCAACTCCTGTCTCTGGGCCTCTGTTCTTGCTGTTCCCTCTACCTGAAATACTCTTCCCCATATCGACCATCACTTCCTTCATGTCTCTGTTCAAATGGTACGTTGCCAGTCCCTGTATAAAATGAGTCTGCTCCCATATCCTCCCTTGGCCATCCTTATTCACTCTCTCCCGTTTTCTCTCCATGGCTCTGTCTCCATCTGCCACACTATATACTTACTTATTTGTTTACAGTATACATATTATATATTATACATAATAATAAAATAAATAAATCATATATTATGAAACATAGTTACATATGTTAATTATATATACATATAACTAAATATATAACTAATAAACATGTTACCAAGATATAAGCTGCAATAGAGCAGGGAATTTGTATGCTTAGCTCTCTGCTGAAATCTCAGTTCTTAGACAGTCCTTGATACATAGCAGGTGTCAATAGATATATGTTAAATATTTTCTACGGAACAAGGAAATTGCACTAAAGAAACTAAATTAGTTTACGACAGCTCAGGAATTCTGACCTAAAAGTTCAGATGAGAGCGCCTGGGTGGCTAAGTTGGTTAAACAACTGCCTTCAGTTCAGGTCATGATCCTGGAGTCCCAGGACAAGTCCCGTATCGGACTCCGCGCTTAGCAAGGAGTCTGCTTCTCCCTCTGACCCTCTCCCCTCTCATGTTCTCTCTCTCTCTCAAAAAAAAACAAACAAAACTCTCCTGAAAAAAAAAATAAAAGTTCAGATGACAAGCATGAATTCTGTATGTGGAATAAAAGGGAGAGGTGAGAGATACCCTCGATATTCACTGGGGAGTTAAAGGTGAATTCACTCACGCTGGGAAGCTTGGTCTGCAACAGGTGGCTGATCCTGAGAAGGATGAGTAGGCTCAGAAATAGACACAGCAGAGCCAACAGGTCCCACCTCAAAATTCTCTGAAAGACTGTGGTTTCACAGGAAAATGAGATGCTCTATGAGCAAGGAGAGGAAAGAAAAGAGAGCAGACAAAGAGGGACCAGAAGACCTTTCTCTATGATCTAAGCTATCAGTTACAAGTTTCTACTGCTGACTGATTGAGCAGGAAGGGATTTTTAAATAGAAGGATTTGGGGTTCTTCTAAAACTCAGGGTGGGCTGGAGAAACAGGGTCAGGACTTGATGAATCTTCACTGACAAGGATGGTGTTTCAGCTGACTGATCATTCCTGAGCATAGCACAGAGAGCTGGCTATTGGACAGGATGGATCAATGAGGGGACGGCTGGGGGAAAGGCAGGAATGGCTGCCAGGAGGCACAGGGCCGGGAGAAGAGGGGCGCTCCAGGCAGCATCACACCACGATCCTACAGGAGGCCTCTGCTGCCTCAAACTCGTTTCAAAATTCACAAGACACTTGGCTGCTTGAGACACAGAGGAAGAAATGGAACCAGGAGCAGGAGAAGTACAGGTAAGTGGGCTGCCTTTCCCATGGACTGGCCCCAAAAGGGCTCCAACCAGAATGTGCAGGGCATGCCAGGATGCCTCCTTCCTGTCACACAGCAGAGGGAGTGAAAGGTTCAGCCTGCAACAACACGTGGGGCGCGGCTAAGGATGGAGAGTAGAACTGAAAACAACAATTGACAGCACAGTAACACATCGCATATTCCAAACGTAGGGAAGAACTGGGAAACAAGCCGAAATGTGACTGAACAGCCAGTATAGTTCGTCTACTACACTTCATGCTCTTTCTCAGAGAAGCAACTCATGCTCTATTCTGTATCCACTTAGTCTTCTTTTATGCAAAACTCTATCAAGTGTAACATCTATATTCCAAACCCTCAACACATTAGAAGCAGGAGAAAAGCCAACACACCAACTTCCACAAGAAAGAGCAGACAAGAGTTCAATGTTGTGGGAAGAAACAGATAAAATCAGAAGCCCAATAGTCTGACATTTCATCTAAAGGCAAAAAACAAAAACAAAACCTTACACATCTCAGTAGGCCCATGATATTAAATTAGAACAAATTAAGGGGCATCTGGGTGGCTCAGTTGGTTAGGTGTCTGCCTTCAGCTCAGGTCATGATCCTGGAGTCCCGGAATGGAGTCCCGCATAGGGCTCCCTGCTCAGCAGGGAGTCTGCTTCTTCCTCTGACCGCCCCCCCTCATGCTCTCTCTCTCTCTCACTCTCTCTCTCATTCTCTCTTTCAAATAAATAAATAAAATCTTTAAAAAATTAAGAAAAATTATAACGAAAGAATTGCTCAATTTATTCATTCATTGATATATTCAAGAATATTTATTCAGCACCTAACATGTGTCAAGAAGTAGGCTAGTTGTTTGAGGCACAACCATAAATGAGACAAAGTTCCTGTTCACAAGGAAGGTTTGATCCCAAATGAGGATACATATCATTTTAATGCAATACTGTTGATAGTGGATCACAATAAAATAATAGAGAAAAGCCAAGGATGCTATTACAATACAGAAGACCAGCACAAACCTCATCGAGAAAACTCGGAAAAGGTTTTCCAGAGACATTAGGGTCTACACCAGGGCTTGAGGGATACATAGGAGTTAGCAGAGGAAGCAGAGGCAGGAGAGAAGATATTCCAAGGAGCGAGAACAAAATGTGCAAAAGCCCAGAGGCAAATAGCAGCCCAGGGTCAGTTTAATGGGCATGCAACCTGTTCTCAGGGCCCAGGCTCAGAAGCCTAACCCCCTGCCACTTGGTTTAATATCCTGCTCCTACAGTCTTGAAATTCTGAATAATTTTTTCTTTGAACTTGTGTTTTATGAGTGAAGGCCAATGGATAATGTGTCATGTGCCTGAGCAGAGGAGACACTCACACAGTGGGTATCCACCATCCCTTGCTGCTCCATTTGCCTACAGCATCTGATGAGCACAAAATTCTGGCAAGTCCACAATATATGGAAGTTCAGCAAGACTCAAAGCAAGTAAAAAATAAGCATGTTGATCTTTCATTGGGTGAGTGGAGGCTATCAGAGGCTACATGTTCTGTTCCAACCAGAACTTGCCTCAAGCAAAGAAAGGAGACAGTAGTGTTCTAAGAAACGTCAATGACCTAGGATAGCTCTTCTTACCGTTACTTCTCTGTATTAGTGAACCACTTAAGCTGAAAATGATGACTTCAAAAGAAAGGGCTATGAAGAGTAACTCAACGTTCTTTTTAATTTCAGTCTTTCCATACTTATCAGTAGATGAAGACAGGAAGTGTTGGTAAAATGTATGGGTGTCAAAAAGGGAAAGAAAAACAGTTGAGTTAGTTTTGTGAAGTGTTTCCACTGTCCTGAAGAGAACCAAATACATATGTGTGTATTAACTACAAAATACAAATTGTGCAATTTCAGGGGCGCCTGGGTGGCTCAGTCATTAAGCGTCTGCCTTCCGCTCAGGTCATGGTCCCAGGGTCCTGGGATCGAGCCCCGCATCGGGCTCCCTGCTCGGCAGGAAGCCTGCTTCTCCCTCTCCCACTCCCCCTGCTTGTGTTCCCTCTCTCGCTGTGTCTCTCTCTGTCAAATAAATAAATAAATAAAATCTTTTTTTAAAAATTGTGCAATTTCAGTGATTAAGATGCAAGATAAATGCTCTTACACATTTTTAAAACGGGCATCACACAATATAAAGATGAATGATAAAACTCATGAGGATTCAAAATTTTAATTTTTCTTTACTTACAATGACATTAAGTGGCAAATGAAAAACACTATAACAACTGGAGAGAGAGACTGTTGAAGAATGGAAAAGCCATATATTTTTCCTGCTTTTGGGGAAAGGGCCTCACATTTTCAGTTTGTACTGAGCCATGCAAATTATGTAGCCCTGCTGTGACAACATAAGAAGTTTGTGTGACATAGAAAGTTCCAAATTAGAGGAACATACAATGTCTTGTATCCATGGTTGTTGGGAAGGAAGGAGAGATTTGAGTCAGGGAAGACCATCCAGCCATCTGGTTGTAAGGGGAGGACAGTGGCTTTGAGTATCAGTGAGAAAATAAAACTGATAGGAGTTTTGGAAGGACTGAAGTCTTGTCAAAAACTCACCTAAAAGTAAAAGTCACTGATCAGAGAAAAACAACCCAACAGATTTGTGCAATGGAAAGACTACTTCCATGGCCACCACAGGGAAAAAATGGCATAATGTGTCCTAAGGGGTATACAAAAATATTTGTAGCACAGTGTGCATAATAGCCCCAAACTGGAACCAGCCCAGACGACCAGGAGCTGGAGGATGAATGAACACTCAGAGGCAGAGGCATGCAGTGGAACGCTGTTCAGCAATGAACGGACTACAGCTACTGGGCAACGACACAGATGAATCTCACAAACAATGTTGGACCCCCAAAAAGGAAGTCACAGAAGAATAATGGGATACAGTAATTCCATTTATCAAATTCAAGTCTAGGCAAAATTAAATTATATATTCTTAAGATATGTACATAGATAGTGAAACCATAAAGCAAAGCAAACCATTAACACAAGCGTTAGGATAATAATTACCTCTGGGGAGAAAGGAGGGAAATCGCAGTGGGCTTTTATTTTTAAGATTTTTAATTAATTAATTTATTTATTTATTTATTTGAGAGAGAGAGAGCATGAGCAGAGGCAGAGGGAGAAGCAGACTTCCTGCTGAGTGCATAGCCCTACCCTGGGCCAAGCTCCGGAGATCATGACTTGAGCAGAAGTCAGATGCTTATCAAACTGAGCCACCCAGGCGCACCTCAGTGGGCTTCCTTTTTTTTTTTTTTACATTTTATTTATTTATTTGAGAGAGCGCACATGTGCGTGTGCGAGCGGGAAGGAGAGGCAGAGGGAGAGGGAGAAGCAGACTCCCGGCTGAGCAGGGAGCCCGGACAACATGGGGCTCCATTCCAGGACCCTGGGATCATGACCTGAGCCAAAGGCAGATGCTTAACCCACTGAGCCACCCAGGTGCCCCTCTTGGTGGGCTTCTAAGAGACATTTCTTTACCTGAAAAATAGGCTCATGCAAGGGTATTAATTTTAATATTGTTCTTTGGACTGTGCAAATATATTGTATAGACTTTTTTCTATATATGATGTTTTACAATGAAAATATTTAATATGACCATATTATTAGACATAAAAAAAATTTGCTTTTTTAAAAATACTTCCAGCAAGCTACAAATAGGAAAAAAAAAATCTGCGTTCTAATGAAAGCTATCAAACAGAAACCTGCTTTAAGCATCACAAGTAAGAGAAGGAAATTAAAAGCATCCTCAGTAGGGTCAGGAGAGGAGCAAGGCTGCGCTATCACTGCTAGTCTTCATTCTGGATAAGAAGCATATAATTTTTTATGAATTTGAAAACACTTAATTCACTAATGAATAGCTGGTATTTATTCCATTTATCATATTGACAAAAGCTAGGTTGACGTTCTCATCACAATGTGACTTTGTCATATTCCCAGGAACAATTACAAATATGCATCCAACTCATTTAATAATGAATTAATTGTCCCAACAGTACTAATTGTTTTATTTTTTAATATCTATTTATTTATTTTTATTTTATTATTTTATGTTAATCACCATACATGACATCATTAGTTTTTGATGTAGTGTTCCATGATTCATTGTTAGTACTAATTGTTTTGAACTGAACTTTGTGGGCTTATAATTCTATTTCTCTGCTTCCTTTGGCCACGGATTACTTTTAGATATCCATGTCTTCAGAAGACGAAACCATGAGGCAATTTGGTAGAACAGAAATGTGTAGACCTTGAGGTCAATCAGGTACATGTGCCAATCCAGCTCAATCACTTCCAAGCTGGGTGCAACCACGGGCATATCACTTAATGTCTCCATTCTTTGGTTTGATATCTTAAAAATAAAGGCTAATAATGTGGACTTCAAGGTCTATTTTGCAGAAATGTCATCAACCTTCAAAATTATACATGGTAACAATACATATGCCTAGATATAAAAGATGATTCGAAACAATGTGGTTAAGGGGTCCCTGACTGGATCAGTCAGTGGAACGTGTGACTCTTGATCTCGGGGTTGTGAGTTCGAGCCCCATCTTGGGTATAGAGATTACTTAAAGAAATAAAATCTTTAAAAAAATAAAATAAAGGGGCACCAGGGTGGCTCAGTCGGTTAAGCGTCTGCCTTCAGCTCAGGGCCTCATCCTGGAGCCCCTGGATCAGCCTGCATCTGGCTCCCTGCTCAGCCAGGAGTCTGCTTTTCCCTCTGCCACTCCCCCACTCATGCTCATGCTCTCTCTCTCTCTCTCTCTCAAAAAAATAAATAAAATCCTTAAAAAAATAAAATAAAATAAAAAATACATAAATAAAATGGTGTCGTTGTGACTACTTTCTTAATTTCATAAGAACCAGCCAGCCAAATTCCTGAAACCAACCCACAGAATGCTGCTGAAGAGTCCTGGCCAGAATTCTGGTATGCTGCCACTGTTCTTGCAGGCTATCTCCTACTCTACATGTTTATCAATAGCATAAGACACAGATGGAATGATTATTACATTTTTAGATGATGTAAAACTCGACCAGATGGATAAGACAATTCAGTGGACCCCAACAGCACTGGGACCAAACCCAACGAGGTAAGATTTGATGTGAGTGGAACGAAGGCCCCGTGCTTGCTCTTTCTGACGTCAGTGCCTCACGGCGCACTAGGGCCCAGTCATGTCTGAAAGACCCATGTGGCTTTGAGCTTGAGCTGAGCAAACATGGGGGTCCTTTCACAGATACAAATGTAGGCTACAGTAGTCCCCCTTATCCACAGGGGTACATTCCAAGACCCCGAGTGGATGCCTGAAACCGCAGACAGGAAGACCCTGTATGTATTATATGTTTTTCCTATACTGACATACCTCTGATAAAGTTCAATTTATAAATTAGGCCTAGTAAGATATTAACAATAACTAATAATAAAATGGAACAATTATAACAGCATACTGTAATAAAAGTTATGTGAATGTGGTCTCTCTCTCTCCCCCTCAAAATATCTTAATGTACCATACTCACCCTTGACGTGATGATGTGAGATAATAAAATGCCTGCATCATGAGATGAAGGGAGGGGAATGATGCAGGCTTAGTGACGTAGCATCAGGCTACCACCGGCCTTTTGATGATAGATCAGAAGGAGGATCATCGACTTCTGGACCACAGCTGATCACGTGTTACTGAAATTGCAAATAAGGGAGGCCTATTGTACTTGACAAGACAGGCAGTGTCCAAAGGAAGAAACAGAGGCACATGATGTGATGGGCTCCAGTGCAGTAGGCAGGGAAGGAAGCTCTCTCCTCATCCATCTATTACCCTCCTCAAAAGCCCTCATAAAGTGGTGGTGGGAACACGCAGACTTGGATTACGTTGATAGTGATCCGGTGTTTCAACTGCTAAAGCGTCTATTTCAATAACACCCTCAGGGAATAAATACTACAAACTATCACAAAAACTCGGGTTTGTATTTGGGGACGACGGGTTGGGGCACGGGGTGTCCTTGTTCGGTTTGGTTTGGTTTGGTTTGGTTTGAACACATGGCAGCAACAATAGAATGAGAATAAATAAAATAACCAAAGGAACAAAAGCAAAGAGAAAGAAAAGGTAAGAATTACAGTCATGTTGATTGCAATGACCTCTTCATATGCCTGTTTTGGAGTCACCAGTTTCTTCAGTTCATTTCAAAGACAATTAATCAATTGTTTCTAATACTTGCTTCCATCTCCAAATTTTTTTTTATGTTTTTGGTCACACATTGCCACTGGGTGGTGCTCCAAGTCCACAAAAGTATCTTGGGGTTGCAGAAAGCAAGTAAATGAAAAGCCGGCAGCCACTGACTGGTTTTCAGACACACACACAAAACATTTAAAATATTTTCTCTTGTGTTGATGCATAAAGGAGTACAAACACCGAAAGAAAGGAGGTAGAAGGAAGTGGCCATCTTTAAAAAGAATAAAACGCATCTCTTGTCACTGAAGAAAAAACAAAAAAACAAAAAAACCAGCAAGCTATGAAAAGAGGTTGCTGAAGCAGTTTTCAGAGATGGATTATGTGCAGTCTCCTGAAGGTGTGATCGGTGGCTTACAATAATGACAGAACTGAGGTGCTTCTGCAAAGATTTGTTTATTTTTTTATTCAGCTTTTTCTTCCGCACAGAGCCATTTGTCTCTTCTGAAGCTGTTTTGCGTATGGACGCTGTGTGGACATGCGCTTCTCTTATGGATGTATGTTAGATGTATTCCTGCAAAGGAGGCCAGGGATGCCCTTGGGGTCCAGACGCTGTGTCTGGCTCCAGCATCTATCCCTTTGAGAACATCAAATACAAAATACCGCTTGGACAACCAATTATTGCACTGTTTTAGATAAGGCAACTTGCACTTTCCTCCTTTATCAGATTCCTGAAAGGAAGGGCTGCAAACCAGAGAAGAAAAGAATAATGAGCTTTTCGTTACCTATAGGGCATGTGCTGAAAAGTCCTTTGACAAAGAGAAGATGGAAATCCATGTGTCTTGATTGGCTCTCATATTTTCTTGTGTAGCTAGAATAACATTTGTTACCATTTTCAGTTTCTTTTTATTGTACTGATTTGCCCGATACAGGTTTAACAAAATATAGTTGGGTAATAACAAAATAGCTGGTGATGCTGGGTAATCAAAAAAAAAAAAAAGCTGACACTGAATGAGCTTTTATTACATGCCAGGTGCTGAGCAATTTGCTTCCGCATTCCCTTTAATACAACAACCCTATGAGGAAGGAATTACCATCATCTCTACACTGCAAGTATAGAAATGAAACCTCAGCAAGGTTAAGTAACTTGTGCAAGGACACACAGCTAGGAAATGGCAGTACCTGGCTCAGATGCATCTCTGCACCAAAACACATGCTCTTCCTTTTCCATAAGCGCATTTCACCGAGATCTCAGGTGACCTACTTAGGCACTGCGCCTGAGGGAAGGTGTCCTGGTTATAAGCTACCTTGCTGGCCCCGCCCCTTCAGCTCCTTGGTCCCACAGAGCAACACTGCGATCTGAGGGTGAAGGGAGACCTGGCCTTCCAGTGGGAATTTCACCCAAAATAAGCTCTGCGTCCCCTCTGCTCTGCAGAGTCTTGATTCTGCTGACCTCCATTTCCGTCCATGGCAGTCACAGATCACCCAAATCTAACGAGCCATAAGGTGACGTAACCTCACTTGTGTTTTTGAATCTTTGAAACGCAAATAATAACAATACCTACCGCTCGGGGTGTTGTGCGAACTGAATGAATGTGTATAATGCTTCCAGCATTGCCTGGCCCACTATACAAGCTAACAAGTATCAGTAATATTGATCCTACATCTCTAGGTTTGCACCCCCTTTTCGCACCACAGCCTCCCTACCTGCCACCTCTCTGCACACAGGACTGCTGGGTGGCCACGGAAGCATCTGCACCTTCAGGTCCCACCCTCTCCAAGTTCCAAAATTGCAGCTGGCTGACAAGACTAGTGTCACTAAAATGCCACCAGGTTGCTCACACTCTCCATATTAAATAATAATAATAATATTTGTCCATGATCTAGAAGCTAAAGTTTTCTGTTCTTCCACTATCCAATGCTTTCAACAATCTGCTTCCAACCTATCTTTCCAAGTTCTCTCCCCAGTTCTTGCTTTATTTCGGTCATGCCTCATGCCAAGCCTTTGTACACGATGTTCCACATGCCTGTATAACCACCTCCGTTTGTCAAAAGTTGACTTACCACCTAAGACATACGTGAAGTTCGACTTTCCACCCGCCTGACATGACTGTTTTCTAGTAGGAATTCCCACAGCTTTCTTTTTTGGCCTCTCATTTATTTATCTGCAGTTATTCACTTGTTTTATTCCACCCTTGCTTCTATGACTTTTTCCTCAGGTAGGTTATAAGCAGAATGAGGGCAGAGACTGTTGAAATTGTATATACTTAATTACTATACCTAAAAGGTCCTGAGCTGGTATATGAGAAGCTCTGAAGGAATTATTTACCAGAACAAAGCTAGACAGAATTCCTCCCCCAGACTAACAGGAGTCAATATTTGTGGTCCTGAGAGCCTGAAAGCTTAAGTGGAAGCTTCTAAGAGGATGGATGTGAGGTGTTTGGTTCTCTGCATTTCCTGAGGTAACAAAGTGTTGTTGGAATTGCCAAAGGGAGAGAAGAGCAACCTCACTGGCACCAAGCGCTGGGCAGATTAGTTTTTCCTGAAGCTATCCCTAATTAAGTATCAGACACTTCTGGCTACAAAGCTTGTGAAATAAAATGTGTTTTGTTTTGTTTATCTACACATTTTAGTACTTTAATGTGCACCACTCCCCACAGGTTTGATTTTGATGTTCCAAACACTTGCCACTCTGAAGAAAACATGGCCCATGTCTTGGGGAATTTTTTGGCATGTCATAATGCTTGCATTGGTCAAGTTAGGTAGTTCTACAGTGGCCAATCCCAATTCTCGGTGGCTCAGTAGAACTAAGCTTAACTTTTCACTCATGCTACATGCCCTTTGCAGCTGCATATAGTAGTTACTCAGGGACCCAGGCTTATGGAGGCTCCGGCATCTGGAAATTCACCTGGAAACAGTCCCGTGGGAGGCAAAGAGAACTTACATGAAAGTCACTTTCACTCATAACTCATTGGTCAGAAGTGGTCACATGGCTCTACCCACCTGTAAGCAGGGAATATACATGGACCTCTAGTTGGTGAGCATTCCTGTATTCATCCAAGACACACTGATCTACATTTCTCCTCTAATGGACATCAGTTTCTGTTGTTTCTGTAAAAGGTACAGGAAACTCAATAATGTTACTTAAATAAGTGAACACATTGGAAAGAACAGATAGTCCAAGCAGATAACTTCAGTATGTTTAATTCCTGGATCAGGAAATTAAATTGCTTCTGAACTCTACCAATATCTGTCTCTTTGAGTTAAAATAATCATGTAGACCTTCTTTGATATTTTGGTTAATGGAACAATCACAGAATGTGACTAAGTGGAACATTTTTCTCTTTCCCTTCTGAGTAGAGAATGGACAGACAATAAACACTCGAATTTATTTGGTCAAGAACAAGTTTAAAGACTTAGCATTTTCCTTGGTGCTCTGACTTCATGGAGTTGTTGTTTGTGGTAGCAGTGATTTTTTATTGCCTGTATCCTATGGGAAGGATTATACATGAATAAGAACCTCCTAACCAGCTTTCTTCACATGAAAATGTGAAGTGACATGACAAATGAATCTACCAGGAAATTCCCCTAATTTGAGTAAAACCCAGACTACAGGGATTAAGGGCAATAATCATTGCTGCTTTCTCTTGCTAAAACTTAGCCCAAGATGTATATTTGAGAGAGTTAAGGGAGAAGAAATGCAAAATAAGGGATTTTCAAGTGATACTTCAAAATCAAAACCAAATGTCCTTGAGGAAAGCAATTTCAAAAACAAAAGTAGATTACTCCGGTCCACATTCTTATTTGCATTCTTACACCAAATAGGACTTTTAGAATCATCTGGAACAGCATTTTTCAATCAATGATGGACATTAGAAACACTTGGGCAGGGGTATCTGGCTGGCTCAGTCGGTAGAGCATGCAACTCTTGATCTCGGGTTTGTGAGTTCAAGCCCAGAGTTGGATGTAGAGATTACTTAGAAATAAAATCTTTAAGAAAAACCTGTTGGGGCAATTGGGTGGCTCAGTTGGTTAAGGCGTCCTACTCTTGATCTCACTTCAGGTCTTGATCTTGGGGTCATGAGTTCTAAGCTCTGAGTTGGGCTCCACTTTGGGCATGGAGCCTACTTAAAAAAAAAAAAGAAAGAAAAGAAAAGAAAAAGAAAGAAACACCTGTTGAGTTTTGAAGTATACACATACTTAGGCTCAAAAACTAGAGATACTGATTCATTGGGCCTGGGATTGGGCACAAAGATCTGTAATTTTTAAAGTCTTAGATGAGATTATGATTTTTTTAAATTAGGAAACGCATCTAAAGGCAAGACATCTGTTAACTAAAGGAACATGGCATTCTGCCTTTTATTCTTCAGTGCAATCACTAATGCATCCTCCATTTATTGAACTAGGGAAACTGAGTCAGGCCACCCAGGGAAAGAGTCATTATTAGAGTAGAAATTACACCTAGGATTTTCTTAGCCAATAATCATTGCCCATTATTTGCAGCCACGTAAACGATAATTAAATCCTGCTTATCAGAGTTACTCTCTGAACCATGTATGGTCTTCCTCTGGCTGTGAGCAGGTTGTTAGTACATGACAAGAGAACAATTGGCATTTATCTTCTCTCTGTACTTGGGACAAAAGCAAATTCTTTGTGATGTGGCCCCCGTCTACCTTCACCCATTCCAGCCATACCAGCCAGCTTTTTCTATTTCAACATGTCAGCTGGACTCTAGGTGGGGCAGGAACTGGGGCAGGGACCCAGCTGTGGCCCTGGGAGCAGTCCAGTCTGGCTTTACTGAGGAGTGGCCGGTCAGCACCAGGGAGATCCACCACAAAGTAAGGAGTGTGTGGGACTACGTGGTCACCAAGAATTCAGAGGTCATTGAAACCTGGGGAGCCACTAGCCACTAGACTTTCAGAGTCTGGAAAGGCATTTAATTAGCACTCTAATAAACATAGAAAAGTACCTTAGATAGAGGTTCAAGAAGATTGAAAGTCAGGAAGATTTTGTCACAACAGTCTGTGATTAAAGAACAATTAAGCAACTTAATTGAATTTCTTCACTAATTTTTTTCAATGAAAACATGAATAATTCTTTTACTGACCCCTTTACATAGATGGAGAGCAAAACTCGATTGAGAACAAAATAATTTCCTCAGAGCAGCCCCTTGGTCCTGTGGGCCTCCCACACAGATTTAGCCAGGGCTCCTCATTTCTCAGCCCACAGCGCTGAACCACCGTGCCGGAGTACTGGGTGACTTCCTCACTCATACCACGTCACAGCAGGCCTCAGAGGACGGGGACAGCCATTGCCTCTGACTGGAATTGTCTTTGGATTTCCTTTCCTGCCTTGTGAGGCGATGTCTATGGGTCAACACCTGGCTTAGATATTCCCACCCATGGAAAGTGGTCCCTTGCCCAAACCTTCTATCCCAGGCAGAGCTAAATACCCCACCTCTCCCCACCTTAAGCCTGCACACTGACAGGCGTTCTCAGGGGCAGCCGAGGTTGAGAATCATTATCTTAGAACGAGTATCTATTACACATTTATTTGAAAGTCGACAATTCTTCTTCACTTAGGTTGAATCCAAATGAAACTAAATTAAAACAGCATGTACAGTGTAGCCATGTTAGTCTGCATCTTTATCCTTCTTTGTGTGTATGCATTAAGATATCTGTTTATGATATTGTTTCCGAGTGGTGGGATTATGAGTAATTTTTTGCACTGATTTTTATATTTTTCCGTATTGATAGAATTATTTTAACAAGGATGTTTTTATAAAATTAATAGTCATTTTAAAAGAGATCTCTATCTTATCTAAAAATGTCTACCCACCCCACCCCATTATTCTCTATCACTTCATGATATTGGTTTTCTTTATAGCTCTTACCACAATTTGTAGTTACATACTTATTCACTCATTTATTTATTTTCTGTCTTTGCCTCCTGACCATAAACTCCTCAAGGGAAAGACTGTGTTATTTCACTCGCCAATGTGTACACAAAACCTAGCTCTGGGCCTGGCACAAAGCAGCTGCTCCAAAATCTTTATTGCTTGATGGATGGGTGGACAAACAAATATGTGATATAATACAAGGGGGTCCAGCGTGCCTTGAGGAGAAAAGAAGAGAATGAATACTGTTAGAGAAGATTGAAGAAGACATCACAGAGAAGGAGACACACGAACTGAGTCTGGAACAATGAACAGGATTCCGGACAGTGAAGTGAGAATATCCACAGCGAGGGTATAGAAGCATGAAAGGATATAAATATTTGTGAAACAGAAGTTG
Organism: Neomonachus schauinslandi; assembly: GCF_002201575.2. Classification (NCBI taxonomy): domain Eukaryota; kingdom Metazoa; phylum Chordata; class Mammalia; order Carnivora; family Phocidae; genus Neomonachus; species Neomonachus schauinslandi. The sequence continues at coordinate 71,655,435 of NC_058410.1, read as the reverse complement.
GGTGTGGCCAGAAAGTAGGCAGAATTATATGAAAAAAATGAAGCAGGGGGGTTGGGTTGGAACCCACTGTAAAGAGCCTATAATTACAGTAAGTAGTGGGGACTTTAATTTACAAGTCAACCTTAGAACATATGGGTGAAAGAAAAGGAGGGCAAAGGACAAACCTCTCAGAAATACCTTGAGAGACAGAGAGGAGAAATGGGTTCAAATAAAGCAGTTGGAGAGAAGGAAAACCAGGAGAAGAAAGTGTGATGTGAGGCAAAGGAAGAGTTTTAAGTAGGAAGAGGCTCAGAGGGTCAGATGCCACAAAGAGACAAAAACAATAGAATTTGGCACATAAACCAATCAGTAATGACCATAAAAAGACTCAATACAGTAGAGTAGGGGATACAGGACTATGATTATAAGGAGAGTTTCTGTTAACTTCTTATTTTGAAATCATTTTAGATTTGCAGAAAAGTGGGAAAGTAGAACAGAGTTCCTATATACTCTTCACTCACCTCCCGCTAATGTTAACATCTTATATAACCAGAGTACAATGATCAAAACCAAGAAATTAACATTGGCACAATACTATTGACTAAAGTACAGATTTTATTTGGATTCCACCAGTTTTCCACTAATGTTCTTTTCCTGTGCTGGGATCGAACCCAGGAACCCCACTTTGCATTTAGCTGTGTGTCTCCTTAGTCTTCTCCCATCTGTGACGGTTTCTCATCTCTCCTTGTCTTTCATGACCTTGACCTTTTTAAAAAGAACTGGTCAGTTATTTTGTAGGTTTTCCCTCAATTTGGGTTTGTCTGATGCTTTCTCATGATTAGATTGAGATTATGCATTTCTGGCCTGTCTTGACATGTCATTTTGGGGCTTTGATGTTAATAACACTTTATTACTATAAATTTGTGTGAAGTTATGACTTTTCCTTTTGTAAAGAGTAAGTGTCTTTGAGCAAATTCTTTTTGATAATGTAAATATCCTGGTTTTCCTCAAACTTCTGCCCACCAATTTTAGCATCCAACAGTGGCCCTGCCTACAATTATTACTGTGGTGATGAATTCTATTTTTCTCATTCCTTCCCCTTCTATTAGTTGGGATTCTGCAATAAGGAAAAGCTGTATCTTGTCCTCATTTACCCATACAGTTAAGCATTTATATCAGCATGGATTCATGGATATTTATATTATGGGTTCATCCATTATTATTGATATTTATTTTGTTGCTCAAATTGTTCCAACTTTGGTCATTGGGAATTCTTTTAGATTGGGTCTGTGCTTTTCAACATGTCTCTATCAGGTGTAGTTTCTCATTCAGAGATTTGATTTCAGCTTTTCAAGTAAAATCAGCCTTGTAGAAAGATTGCACTACAATACTCTACTCTGATAAAAACTCTCCACTCATTTCCTCCCCAAACCTTGGAACAGATTGATTAGGAGCCTTGGATAATGTCAAAAGCTGCTATAAAGTGGCCAGTAAGATTTTAAATTATGTGCCGCCATCTTACAGGTGGGTATGAGAGCAGGTGTGAGAGGTGGCACATTCTTCTAGAGCAAGTGTCAGAATCACCTGTGGGGGGGCCCAACCCACCATCTCCTTCAAAGCAGCAGTGAGCACCTGTTACTAATGTGTATGCACACAGTCCTTCAAGTCAGTTGTGATGGGGGGAGACAAAAAGGTAGAGAAACACAAATATAGGAAGTTCTGGAAATGAGAACACAGCTGTTTGTCAACCCCCCTTCTAACCTGCCTTTGGCCATTAATTTATTGTCCTTTTATAACATAACTTTAATCTACAACTCTCTTGAATTCCCAGGCTCATCAACCTTCCTAAGGCGCAATTCTGAAAAGCAAAAGGACCATCTGGGACTCAAATGCGCCTGTGTGGGGAGCTAGGAGAATTTCAGATTTTAATATCCCTGGTGCAGCATAAGCATCAGACTTCAGGAAGGTCTCCTCTACCCCCCAACTTTCACCACAAATTGCCGCTTCCCATTTTTACACCGAAACTGGTCACACTAAAAGGTAAAAGTATATTATTTCTATTCTAAAATATAATCAAAGACTTACTGAGGTTCTGATATCTGGAATAAAGGAGCCTAAAAAGTTCAAAGGTTGATGCAACTGGAGGTGCCCTTAGGAAAACTGTGGAATTGATAACAGAATTTCTTCAAAGACATGGGGTAGAATTCTTTGAGAAGGAAGTTTGTGAGGTGCCCAGTGAGAGAGCCCATAAACCTACCCAACTTCAGTCTTTCTCTACCACTTCTTTACCCCCTTCTCCTTCTCTTCCCTTCCTGCTCCTGAGAGGGTAGGAAGGGCCAAGTAGGGCAGCAAAGGAGTCCAGCTACAACCCCTCTCCCTCAGAAAACAATGGATAAGTGGACGGAAACTATCCTTCAAAGTTCAGGGGCTAAATAAGACTTGGGGATGTAATGTACAGCATGGTGACTATAGTTAACAATACTGTATTGTATATTTGAAAGTTGCTAGGAGAGTGGATCTTAAAAGTTCTCATCACATGAAAAAAATTGTAACTCTGTGAGGTGTTGGTTGTTAACTTGTGGCAATGATTTCACAATAAACATGTATCAAATCATTATGTTGTATACCTTGAACGAATACAATGTTATATGTCAATTATATCTCAGTAAAAGTGGGGGGAAACAAATACATTAAAAGCATAGTGGTTTTCAACAATATCTCCAGAATAAACTAATTTAAAATTCAATTTTATGTTTAAAAAAAAAAGGCCAGGATCACCGGTCCCAATTTATCTCTACAGTAAGCTGGGCCCAGAACTCTCTGAAATCTTAATAGTAAGTCATTCTCACCATCCTATCCAAATTCAGCTCTCAAGTTCAAGTAAAGAGACACATGAGTAAATGAGTCCGCAGAGATGAAAAAAAATATTTAGTGGCCCTTTTTCCAACCACAGGAGAGAAAATGAACTTGGCAGAATGAAAGTATGAAGGCACTTAGAAATATTTTTATGTTCACTAATGAAAAATGATAAAGGCAGGGAACCAAATGAAGATAATGTTAATGACATTTCACACATCTTAAATTATATAATGGGTTACTATATAATTAATTCTATTTCCCTTCCTTATCTTGCTAAACATTTTTCAGCAGGAAGCCTGCTTCTCCCTCAACCACTCCCCCCTGCTTGTGTTCCATCTCTTGCTCTCTCTGTCAAATATAAAAATAAAATCTTAAAAAAAATTTTTATCTTCTATCCTACTGCTTCCTAACCTTTCACGTCATGGCACACAGGAAAACAAATGGGATAAACTGGAGGGTATTTGGAGGTGTCCATATAGGCCTAGAAAAAAAAAAAAAAAAAAGACATGAAATTCATCATCGAGTCTTTTTAATGCCGATCTCTTCCAATTCTTGATAGTCCTTACCAGATGAAAACGTCGTGCACTTTAGGAGTAAAAGAATTTTAAAGCCACTATTTCACAAGCATTCAAAACTTTATAATAGTTTAAACTACATGTAAAGGAACCAGTGGCTTTTCCTTTTCTTTCGTTGGCAATTGTCATGTTGAAATTCATGTAATAATGTGAATAGATGTTGAGCTTTGACTTTAGCTCACCAAATATCTCTGAATAATGTTGAGCTATAATTTGCTGAGTGCCCAAGCATTAAACCTGTCACCCTGCAACTAGCTGAATGCCACTAAAAGGGCACATGAGAGGCAAATGAACAGAAGGATTGCATCAAGTTGAAGACAAAAGTACCCAGTCAGCTAGACCCATCCTGCCAGGCATCCCTGGAAAAGCACACAGGCTTGCTGGCCTCAGCCACCAACTCCTCTAAATACTCAGTGTGCCACTTGTCCATGAGGTGCAGCGTCTCTGCTTCTGACTGATGGACTAGAGGAGAGAGCATAGGGGAGAGGCTCCCCTTGGTCAGGCTCAGCTTCACAATGCCATGGTGAGCAATTTTGTCTTCAGCTCCAGAAACCACAGGGCACACCTTCAGAGCTTACTCTGTCCAAGCAGATGTCTTCCACATCACAGAGTGGTAACAGAGACACGCAGTCATTAGACTAACCATAATTTAATTTAAATAGTTAAGAAATTCTCTCCCTAGGGGTGCCTGGGTGGTTCAGTCGGTTCGGCTCAGGTCATGATCTCAGGGTCCTGGGATTGAACCCCGCGTTGGGCTCCCTGCTCAGCAGGGAGTCTGCTCACCCCACTCCCTCTGCCCCTCCCCACTGCTCGTGCTCACTCTTTCTGTCTCTGTCTCTCCTCTCTCTCAAATAAATAAATAAAATCTTAAAAAAAGAAAAAGAAATTCTCTCCTTAATTCTCAAAGTTAAGGCTTTTTTATCCACCACTACTTCAACCCAAGCATCTGCTAGCACCCCCCTCTCCACACACCCATCCCACTTCCTCCGTCTTCACAAAGTGGCAGGTGCATTTCTAGGTCAAGCCCAGGTTTCTTTTCTTCCTCTTCTTTCATCCCTCTGAAACCATCTTGGGCAAACCACTACTTCTGCTTTGCCTCCCAGTTCCCCTCTGTTTCCCAGGCCTAACCCTGACACGGCCTTTTTCTAATTATCCCCAACAGGAGTTGCATTTGAGAAAAAGGTATGTGGAAGGAAATCTGTACATGCTGAAATTCTACTTACTGTCAACTTACTTGAGAATCAATTACTGTTACAGACAATTTACAACTGAAGAAGGGACTATAAGTCAAACACTTTCTGATCAAGAGCATTTGGAGAAAATTGATATAGTTTTCAGTGCTTTCTGGCTTTACTCTCCTACTTTTCTGCAAACATTTCATTCATGGAAATGGATTTAAAACAGCAGAATATCTTCATTGGAAACATCCTTACCAACTTTCAGTTATGTGCCAAACTCCCTGGCTGCTTCTTCAGAGACTCCTCCCTGACCCTCATTTCCCTCATTCTCTTCCCAAAGCCTCAGCTAGCAAGCCCTTCAGATGAGTGAGCTCTGGAAGTCAGGTTCAATAGGCAAGTACTTATCAGAGCATGTGTTTCTCTGGGGTTCCAAGGGGGAATTCATTTAAAAAACATCCAACCGTTATTTCCTTTTTATGTCTCCCATTTTGAAGTTTGATGCAATAATTAACTTCTCTCTTTGCTTCAAAGAAACTCAGACTTGGCTTCGGTTCTTTGTGAAAACAGCATTTAATATTTACAATTCCATATGCTACACAGTTTTGAATAGGAGAATATGGAAATCCTACTTGGGTTTCAGAATAGAGATAGCGCTTTGTGTTTCTCCTAATGAAGTTCAAAAAGAAAGTGTCAGAAGGAGATGTTGAATGAATCAAAAACAAAACAAAACAAAAAACCAAAAAAAATGCCATAAAGGTAAAACTGAAGTTCTAGCTTCCAGACAAAACATCAGTGGACAATTCATAGTTCAGACTTCATTTCTTCTAATAGGATGGCTTTTCACCCTGGGCAAATCTCCAAGAGAGCTCGCCTATTCAGGACCCAGGGCCAAATAGGTCCTTTGCAGTTAAAGCAAACACTTCATACCTTGAGAAGAAATTGGAATTTGAAAGAAGCAGCACAAAACTGGACATGGGGAGACCCAGCGTTCCGCACATTCTCAGTCCCTGTGCAACCAAAGTTCTTTGTGCCTCTGTTTATCCAATTGTCAGATGGAGATATTCCCACCTGCCCTGACTTGCAGTCCGCAAGGGGCTGAGTCAGACGCACTGAGAAAGTAAAAGTGCTGTACGGATGTCAGGTGGTTTGACATCGATTAACTTTTTATCCAGTAAGGGGACCTCTCTGGACCTCTTGAGGTTTGCGGTCCTAACCAAATTCTTCATGTCAGCTTCATGGTCATTTACACGTGGATTCTTTGGTTTTACCTTCCTGTTGGACCAGATTATGGGCAGCTCTTCTGGTTTCCCCATAGCTAGTCAAAGCGTAACCAAACTATTTGGGGGAATATTTTCTCCAGAAGCCTCCCAACACTATAAGAATAATTAGGAATCAACATTTGGAATCTCAGATTGGAGTCTGAGACATGTGGAATCAAAGATTCTTACCAATTTAAGACATTATCTCCCCTCGGTCATATTATGATAAAGAGATCATGATCATGGCTGCCATGTAAGGTTGCACAGTGTGTGGACTACACAAAGGGTTTAAGGACTGACTGATACCTACTTTTCTGTGCCATTTAGTTATGAGGTTATTTACTTAAGGTGCTCTGCCTGCCCAGAGAGGGCACTTTCATCCATTTGCACAAAGGCTTCAGAGAGGCTAGAGGTCTTGACTTTGGGTGATTACTTGGATTCCGGCAGGGGTGGGGGAAGAGGTGGCAGCGTGTAGAGCCATGGCTTTTTCTTTCTGCTTTAATCCAGGTCAGCCACCTCTGAGACTGCTGACTCCTCCAGCACCACTCTTGTCTCTTCCCTGTCCCTCTCACACATTTTTCCCGCCCCGACTTTTTCTACCCCCTCCATTCTTCTTTCTCTTCCCTTCCCTGTGTCTCTCTCCCTCTCATCTTTTGCTGTGCTCCCCCCGCCCCCGCCCCGCTCTTAGGAGACAGACTGATCCACAGGAGCCATCCCTGTTCCCCGGCCTCCTCGTTGAGCCCTTGTTGGTGGCATCCCTGTAATCACTTAGGAGTTTCTGCTCAGGGTCAATTCTTGACACAGCTACAAAGTAGTAGAAGTCTTGCTTCTTTGTTTTATCCTTTTATCATTCTGCCTGACACCCCTCTCTCCCTAGTGACCAGGGTCCACGGACCCATGCAGACAGACCTGGTGGTCTGTTTATCTTATCTTGCGGTGTTAATGGTCAACTGTGTTGCCTCAGTCAGATGTGTTATCATGTAAAAGAAGATGCCGGGGAGACTGTGTCTTAGTCCCAAGGAAGGAATCGCAAATGGGAGAATTTCGGGCAGCTTTCTGGCTGAGATAAATGGTAGAGAATTTTTTGATAGAATAATCCCTCAAACACATGCTATTTCTACCACTTTCTTTTAGGAATTTTTCACAGATAGGCTTGAAAGAAAATGTCCAGCCTCCATGCCTGCCTCTCTTCCTCCTCGCTGCTTATATATTTGAGATTGTAATCTGTTCTCTAGAGGGCTCATAGCAGGGCTTTCGAATTGACGGTCCCCCAAGACATAATCATTTTCTCAGCCAGGCTGGCCCAGACTCTATCCTTGGTGGTCCAGCATCTTCTCTTCATCACACCCCCACACCCTCCTGAGCAACCCTAACCACCCCTGTGCTTTTGGCCCCCCCCACCACAGATGACCCTCAAGCCTGTACCTCGGGGCTGGAGTACTTTCCTGAGCTCCGTATCACTGTACATGCTGCCTATCAGACATGCTCACCTAGTACTCCTTGGACACCTCAACTCAGCAGGCCCCATACTGAATGTCATCTCCCCACTCTGACGCCATGCAAACCTTTTCCACTTCCCGGTTATTGACAGCATCATTCACCAGCTGCCCAAAAAGCCAGGAGCCACACCCACAATTAGCTCTTCACTTCCTCCTAATTCCTCCCAAATCTCTCTCTTTCTCTTACTCTCACCCTCACTGTCAGTAGACTAGCACCAGTTCGTGCCAAGACAATTGCAAAGACCCCAACTTGTGATCCTGTGTCCAGTCTCTCTCTTTCTCAAATCATCCTTTGCTTGCTGCCAAAATTTTTCCAAAGTGCAAAGCTGACCGTATTAATTCTTGAACAATAACTCCTCCATTTAAGTACTCCTAAGGCAAGAAAAGTGAAGGAGCTCCCGACAGGTTTGGGGGGGGTCAAAGAGCAGGATCTGGAAGGCCCCGCCTTCAGTACAAACTTTCTTTTTTTAATCTGATTTTTGCAATTTTGCATTCCATTCTATAATGTATCAGTCTGTGTTTTAAAATCAAAATAACATTTCTCTAAATCTTCAAGCAAAATTGATCCTGCAGAAAGGGGTATGTTTATCCTATAGCTTCAGGAACCCTCGGGGCCTCTAGTTTGAGAAGCTACTGTCCTAGCTGGAATGCACATTTCTTTGCATGTTATACAAGGACCTTGACAGGTATTCATTTGTCTCAGCAGCTCCAGCCCTTCATCCATCTCCCTGCGATCCAGTCACACTGAACTTCTGTGATCATCAAACCGGTTCCCATCTCAGGATGTTTACTTACTCTGTTTTCCTTGAACTAGACTGAGCGCCTCCCCCTTCTTTCTACCTAACTTCTAGACCCAACTCAAGTATCATCTTCCCTGTGAAGCTATCCATGACATACCCTCCCAGGCCGAGTGAACCATCCCTGGTTTTGTGCCACCGAAGTCCCACACCTCTCCCATAGCATGTATCCCATTAGATTGTAATTCTTTGTCTATGTCTCTCTTCCCCACTGGACTGTGGATTGCTTCAGAGCAAAGTCTGTGTCTTTTTCATCTTGACTTTTCCGGGCCCAGCACCATGCCTGGCACATGCCCAGATGGAAATCAATATGGCCAGGACTTTTCATCCTACTGCTCTCCAGGGTTGATTTGACTGATCTGAATGACCATAGGAATGTCCCCTTCCCCTCTGTCAATTAGATGATCCCAGATGGACAAGGACACTCTGATCAAGGGCAGGTCAATAGCTTTCCTCTCCTGCTGAATTCCCTCACGAGCTCTCCAGACCTGACACATAGTAGATTCTCAATGAATATCTATTAAATATCTGGATGAACTAATGATCAGCACCACTGTTCTCTTGAATTAAGCTACATTTTATTTTCTCCATCTTATCTTTCAGGGAATCCTGATATCTCTGAATCCCCATAATGTAACAATGTGCCAACACTTACTAGACACTAAATAAATGTATAATAAATGAGTGAATGGACAAATGAAGTAATATCTTCATATGTTTTTCTTAAAAAGTACATGCACTCATTTTAATTCTTCATCCTGACACCCAGTGTGTTTACTAACCTGTTAAGAACTAGCTTTTCGCTTAGAGGGGCACCTGGGTGGCTCAGTCGTTAACTGTCTGCCTTTGGCTCGGGTCATGATCCCAGGGTCCTGGGATCGAGCCCTGCATCGGGCTCCCTGCTCCGCGGGAAGCCTGTTTCTCCCTCTCCCACTCCCCCTGCTTATGTTCCCTCTCTCGCTGTGTCTCTCTCTGTCAAATAAATAAAATCTTTATAAAAAAAAAAGAACTAGCTTTTCACTTAGAAATGGAATCTTGACAAATTGATGATAATTGAAATTATTTTGAAAACTTTATCTATGACAGTGTGATTTTTTTTTTTTAATTTCGGGCTCCTTTAGGTGTAGAATTTTTGAGTGGCTTTGATCTCTTCCATAGCTAATATAATTTAATGTATAAAACCATGATCCTCAGAGGAAGGGCTATCTCTTTTTTTAAGTGTAAATATTCAATAAATGTGGCACTGCTTTTAAGCATTTGGCTATAACTACATAAAATTTTACTAAAGTAGAAAGCTTGGCACCCCACCTAGCCCACAGTGAGGGCTCAGTGAGTACTTTGCTCATCATTTATTCATTCTCTTCTAGGCTTGAATGTGGAATGTAAGAATCAATGCTTCTGGAATATCAAAGCAATGCCCAATTTTAGTTGAGGACAACAATGCTCTTTCCTTAGCTACCATTCAATTATAACCTAGTTGCCAGGGACTAATAAAATATACTCTTTTTTTTGGCTAGGTATAAGCCAAGTGGATAGAAACTTCAGGCTGGGGAGGATTTTGTCTTGCTCAAAACTTACAGCAGTGCTCTCTAATGTATTTTCCTAATTTTGCACACTTCTCCCAGTAGAAAGTGTCTGACCAAACATCTTCAATATATGCATAATTATTTATTTATAAATGTTATACATTTATTACCATACTAATGTATATGTACTTTAAAAAAAAAGTCATCAAAGGGGTGATATAAAAATGAATAACGGTAGAAGTTCTTGTTTTCTTTCCTCACTCCAACAGATTGTTTTATAACTAGCCCACTGGTTAGTTATAAAACTAGAAGTCTTGGTGGAATCAATGTTCTCTGGGGTCACTGAGTACAGGGAACCCCAGCTCACCCATTGGCTCACTCCCTTCAATTAATCTTATCAAAAGTAACTGGCTTTAAACTTTTAAGAAAAAATTAGAATCCAATGATAGAATGATGATTTAAAAGGCTTTATTTCCAGAGGAACCAACTTTTTATGGTCATGCTAAATGCTGTACTTCACTCCAAATGAAAAGAACTAGATAGACTTCTGATTACACTGTAGGATAAAGAGAAAGGCAATAAAGCTGCAGTGTCCTCGAAGCATGCCAAAAGGAGTATGGTAAGGAAAAAGAGGGTTTTATCTCACAAGGCCATAAACACTGAAAAAATTAATTTTTCACTCCAGGAAATCAGCAGTCATCAACATGCTCTTTGCAAAACATTAAGATTTGTGATAATAACAAGTACTGCAATGGCACTCCGTGTGGTTCTCCACTTTGGCATTTCCCATCACTGTGGCCTAAAGGGAAAGGGAGAAAAAAAAAATGGATGGATGGACGAAATTGAAAAATGTTAAATAAAATTGTCTGTAGCCAGCTGGACTAAATAGATGCTTGTTCCATTTGCACATTCTCCATTTCAGCTAATATTTCACTCTAAAAGATTAGGTTTGCACTGTGTGTGTATGTTATACTCTCTTTCAACCTACCCCTCATCACCTCCACAGCTGTTCCTGTCATTCTGAATAAATCTAGCCTAAATCAAAAGGTTACTTTTGATTTAAGGGAACAAATCCCTGTACCAGTGTCAAGCAAAGGATGGGTCATTCGACACCTCTGACATTAAACCCCATGGATATGTTCTGGGGACATTTCTCAGGTTGGACTGTTAGAAAACTTCTGGGGCCTTCTAAGTTCTCACCTTGGTAAATGCTTTGGCCACACAGCATGTGGCTTCTGAGGTGATGTTCTTTGGGACCAACATTGTCTTCTTGGACCTTGCTGGAGTGGGATATGCTCTGGAGAAGCAGCAACCCATGCATTGATAAATTGGGGCACCCAACTTGGAGAAGTATTTGTTTTCCTTTAGCTTGCATTCTGGGCAACCTATCACCAAAAAGGCAAAGAGTAAAATAATCCAAAAATAACTCAAAAAGAAACAGGAGCACCTGGCTAAGGTGGTGGAGCATGTGACTCATGATCTAGGGATCCTAAAATCCAGCGCCACGTTGGGCATAGAGTTTATTTTTTTTTAATTGAAAAATAAATTTAAAAAAAGAAACTGAATTTTCCCTGATTATGAGATGGTAGCTTTCTTTTTCCATTGGAAATAGAAGAAAAATAATAAACACTTTTTGGCTGTTAACTTTCATGCATAGTATCTATTTGTACTGATTATATTTATTTTCACAGGAAATAATTTTTGCAGATATGCATGGGAGATCTCAAGAGTAGTAGCTTCTCACATAAACATAAAAAAAAGAGTAGTAGTTTCTGTCTCTTCAACCATGGATTCTCTCTCCCAATGCTAACAGCATGCCTATAGGGAGCACAAAACTTGACAGATAAAAACACCATGCTCACCTGAAAGGAGAATTTTGCCCAGAGGCAAAATATTTTCCCCTTTAGAACATGCTATTGTTTTCCCCCATGGAAACTCCAAATATTGACAGAGAAAAATGTGTCAGAATTAAGAAAGCTTGGTGAGTGGAGAGCCTGATATTAGATGGAGCATCCGCACTTGAGAACTGGGATTAAAATATTATCAATTGTCTAAGAAAAACCATAACCAATAGTAGCTCACAGTTTCATAGCATAAGGAATTATATCAGCTACTATATGAGATTTTTCAAATAATACAGCAAAACAAATACACTGCATAAAATGGTTTTGTTTTTCTCACTTGTTAACTGATGTGAAAATTCATCTACAAAGGCAATGTTAAAATCTTCTCAAATCTTCTAGGAGAAATGTAAAAAAAAAAAAAAACTGAGCTAAGTGAATAAAGAGCATTTTCTGCTTATAAAACTCAGATAAAGAATAATAAGGAATATAGTTCAGATGAAAATGTACATGCTGCTATTTAAATGGACATGTTAGATAAATTTTCACTATACATTTTCTGAACCTAATTTAACTTTATGTTTACAATCTAAAAGTGCCTGGATATATATCCAGCAGCAAAGATTTATCACATTTGAAAAGGAGGTGGAAATCTAATTAATGGAGTTATTGATGTACATCTAGAAATCTGTGTTTTTCCTATTACTGCAAATTCTTTTGGTCACATACCCTGCACTGCAAACTCTCCATCAGGAAAGGAATGGAGAATATGCAGAAACACAGACAATGTGGCCAGAATGATGGCTGCATATTTTCTGTAATAATCCATGGCTCTCCTGCAAAACAGACAAGGAAAACAAAGTTACTCTAAAATTGGCTTACCAGTCATAAAAACAACTAGTAGGTTTAACATTACTACTAATAATAGTCATCAGTGTCTTAAGACACCCCTTAGCTTACAGCTCCAAACACACTCTGGAGCCATGTAAATAAGAAAGCAATTTTTCCTTAGGAAAGAGCTAGGGAATCGAATCTTTCCATTTCACATATAAACTAATAGAATTGGACTTGATGCTAATAAAAAATTATCTTTTTAAATATATCATTCTGCTAAGCCTCAGTGTGCTTATTTGTAAGACATGAAACTTAAACTAGATAATGTCTAAGAAGACAGAGAGAGAGATAAGCTTATGTAAAATAGATAAGCTTATATATGATATATAAAATGTATAAGCAATTGAGTTCATCCTTCCCATTCCTACATTCCCAGGTAGGAGAACAGAAGGTAAGGACAATGTCTTTCCTGCTTTTTATTCACTGGTGGTAGTGAGCTCTAAGGCTCATTATCAGTATGCAACAGTAAATGCTAGCTCAGCAATGTGGCAAGAGTAGACAGCAGAGAATATTTATCAAAGTTTTCCTAAATGCATTTCTTGACTTATTTATACCTGTAGATACAGCTTTACCTAAACATTTTGAGTGCATAAGATCAGGCTAGCCAAGGTCAGCTGTGATTGACTGTATCCAGCACTGACCTCACCGCACCTGAGAATGGGGCGACAGGGAATTGGATTGTATCCCTACATATCCTACAAAAACTTCATATAAGATAAAATGGGCAAGTTTTTATTCCTATTTTTTAAGTGAAAATGTTATGGATTACTCATGTTCATACCATGAGAGATAAGATGAACAGAGCATCAATTACCAATAAAAAGACAATTCAGAACATTTAAAGGAGAATTAGCCCCAACTTTATAGAATCTCTTTTAGAAAATAGAGGAGGAAGGAATAGTTCCCAACTCATTTTTCAAGGCCACGATTACCCTGACACAAAAACCAGACCAATTCAGTATGAAAGGAAGAAAGAATGAATGAACGAAAGAAAGAAAACAAAAGACCAGTATACCTCATGAAATTAGATGCAAAAATTAAAAAAAAAAATCCTAAACAAAATAATAGCAAATTGAACCCAGAAATGTATAAGAAGATTTGTATATGACCAACTGCAAATAATTCACATATGCAAGGTTGGTTCAATATTTGAAAATCATTTAATGTAATCTACCATATCAATAAGATAAAGAAGAAAATCATATGATATATCAGTTGACACAGAAAAGCATTTGACAGCATTCAATACTCTTTCATAATAAAAAGTTTCCACAAACAAGAGCCAAAAGAGTTTTCTGAACTTGATAAAGAACATTTACAAAAACCTACGGCTGACATCATACCTAATGGTGAAAAACGAATGTTTTCCCCCCAAGATCAGCAACATGGCAAGGATGCCCACTCTCACCTGTTATTCAGTATACTACTGGAAGTTCTAGCCAGTGCAATATGGCAAGAAAAAGAAATTAAAGGCACACAAATTGAAAGGGAAGAAAAAAAATTATCTGTATATGTTTAAAAAAAAAAAAAAAAAGGAACCTACAGAAAAGGTCCTGGAACTAATTAGTGAGTTCAACAAGATTGCATGACATAAGATCAACACACAAAAATGAATTGCATTTCCTCATACTAAAAACAATAATGTGAAAACAAATTTAAAACATAATACCATTTACAATTGCTCCAAAGAAAATAAAATACTGGGGCACCTGGGTGGCTCAGTCGTTAAGCATCTGCCTTTGGCTCAGGTCATGATCTCAGGGTCCTGGGATCGAGCCTCGCATCAGGCTCCCTGATTGGCGGGGAGCCTGCTTCTCCCTCTCCCACTCCCCCTGCTTGTGTTCCCTCTATCGCTGTCTCTCTATATATATCAAATAAATAAATAAAATCTTTAAAAAAAAAAAGGAAAGAAAATACTTAAGTTTAAATCTACCAAAATATATATAGGACTTGTATGCTGAAAATTATGAAATAAATTAAAGAAAACCTAAATAAATGGAGAGACATATCAGGTTTATGAATTGGAAGACTCAACATGGTAAAGATGTCAATTATTTACAATTTGATCTTTTTATTGAATGAAATGCCTATCCAGACCCCAGAACAGCTTTTGTAGACATAAACAAGGTCATTGTTGAAAGGCAAAAGATCTAGAATAGCTAAAACAATTTAAGAAAGAAAAGTGGGAGGACTCACTATTCGCAGTGTTAAGACTTAGTATACAGCAACAGTAATCAAAACTGAGTGTACTGGCAGAGGGATAGATACATAGACCAGTAGAACAAAACAGAGAACCCAGAAATAGACCCACACAAATGTGGCCAGCTGGCTTTTGACAAAGATGCCAAAACAATTTAGCAGGAATTCAACCTTTCCAACAATGGCTGTCGGTACAACTGGACATCCATAGGCAAACAAACAAAAATTGAATGTAAACTTCATACCTTGTATGAAAATCATTGAAAATGAATTATAGACAAATGTAAAATGTGAAACTATAAAATTTTTATTAAAAAATAGAAAAAAAATTGGGGGACCAAGGGCTAGGTTAAGAGTTTTTAGAGTTAACAGAAACATGACCCATAAAAGAAAAATTAATAAATTGGACCTCATCCAAATTATGGGTTAATCCTTTGTTAAGAAGATAAAAATACAAGGCACAGACTTGAAGAAAATATTTGCAAGCCACATATCCAACAAAGGGCTAGTATCTAGAATAGACAATAAGCTCTCAAAACTCAACAGAAAAAAAAATCCAATTAGAAAATGGGTGTTGCAGGGGCACCTGGGTGGCTCAGTCTGTTAGGTGACTGACTCTTGGTTTCCACTCAGGTCATGGCCTCAGGGTCATGACATTGAGCCCCACATCAGTCTCTGCACTCAGCAGGGAATCTGCTTGAGATTTTCCCTCTCCATCTCGTCTACCCTTCCCCCACTCTCTCTCTCTCTCTCTCTCAAATAAATAAATAAAATCTTTAAAAAAGAGAAAGAGAGAGAGAAGAAGAAAATGGGTTTTGCAGCAGAAAGGATATCTAGATGGCAAATACGTACAAGGAAAGCATTTAACATCATCAGCCATTAGTAACATGCAAATTAAAACTACAGCGAACTAGTACATATCCATGAGAATAACTAAAACAAAACATAATAATAATACCAAACGCTGATATGGATGCAGAGAAACAGGATAATTCAAACATTGTTGGGAGAAAATAAAATGAAAAATCATTTGGGAGTTTCTTTCTTTTTTTTTTTTTAAGATTTTTATTTATTTATTTGTCAGAGAGAGGGAGAGAGCACACAAGCAGTGGGAGCAGAAGGCAGAGGGAGAGGGAGAAGCAGGCTCCCTGCTGAGCAGGGAGCCCCATGTGGAACTCGGATCCCAGGATGCTGGGATCATGACCCGAGCCGAAGGCAGGCGCTTAACCGACTGAGCCACCCAGGCGCCCCATTTGGGGGTTTCTTATAAAACTTACCATATAACCCAACAGTTGTACTCAGGCATTTATCTCAAAGAGATGAAAATTATGTTCATACAAAACTTGTATACAAAGGTTCAGAGCAGCTTTATTTATAATAGGCAAGAACTGGAAACCATCCAAACTGCTTTCAATAGATAAATAGTTATAGAAGCAATAGTACATCCACACCAGCGAATACTATGTGGCAACAAAAAGAACACATTATTGATACACATGCAAGGCAGATAGATCTCAAAGATACTGTGTTGAGTGAAGGTTGCATGCTGCATGATTCCATTTATATAACACTCTATATAATAAAATAAAATTAGAGAGATGCCAAATAAATCAGCAGTTTTAAGGAGTTAGTGTTGGGGAGGGAGTTGAGGTGGGGATAAGTGTGGCTATAAAGAGAGCCACATGGTGATGGAACAGTTCTGAATCTTGATTGTGATATTTGTCACACTATTGTACACATGGGATAAAATTGCATGGAACTACACACACATTCACACACACATACACGCGCGCACACACAATACCAGTGAAATCTGACTAAGCTCTGTGGGTTGTACCGAAGTCAATTTCCTGGTTTTCACATCCTACTACAGCAAGGCACAGTATTATCTTTGGGAGAAACTGGCTGAAGTATACCCAGGACTTCTCTGTACATATTTTTGCAACTTCTAAATCTATAATTTTTCAAAACAAAAAGTTTATTTAAAAAAAAAAGGCATTCTAAAATAAGATTTAAAATTGCATGAGTCAAAATTTGTGGTTATTTTTCATGCAGATTGACAGAATGAGGCCATATTTTTGCCAAAGGTTTATATCAACCTATACATCTTTTAAGAAAAAAAATTGTCAGCAGAACTAACAGTTTATAATATAGAAAAACAAACCGTATAAATATAGGTACGGCTAAAACAAAGGTATGTTATTATTTCTCCCTGACGTATATACTTATACATGAGTAATTATAGGTTTTATTTATCTCCACACCTAATTAGCACCAAACAAACATTGTTCTAAGTTGGTGGTTCTCAAAGTGTGATCTGGGGACTCTCAACACTTTTCAGTGAGTTTGTGAGGTAAAAATGATTTTCATAGTAATTCTAAGATACTATTCACCTTTTTCGTTCTCAGCCTCTCATGAGTCTTCAGAGAAATTTTCTAGAGGCTATATGACATGTGCAATTGCAACAGATGGAGTAAAGATGCACATGGGAATCTAGCTATGTTCTACTAGGCCAGTTTTTCAAAAAAAAATTATAGAAAGATAAAACCATGCCACCCTTCTTACTAATTTTTTTGTTTTGGAAGTTGTCATTTTTTTATAAATGTATATTTGTGTTAACATGTGATGGGTTAATTCGTACTGTTTTAAAATGAATACATATGTTAAAACTTTTTCTAACATTTCTAAATCAGTAAATATTGAGAAATATAACTTCATAAAAAATTCTTTGGACTCTTCAACAATTTTTAAGAACATAAACAGTTTCTGAGACCAAAAAATCTGAGAACCACTGCTTAAGTGATATACAAAGCCACAAGGAAATTTTCAGAATTGAAACTGGTTTCCTTTTTTAAACTAGTATCATTTTTGTGCTTTGATATTGCAGCTCATATATTATGAAAATTCAGCATTATGCAGCGAACAATTATATCAGAATTAATTCAGAGAGAAACATTTATAACAAGATTGCAGAATGTGAGAGTATGAAGTCAACGCACATTTCAGAATCTGCTTTATGATAAAATGAAGAGAAGATTGAAAAAGCAGAACCAAAGTCACCATTGCTGTAGCTTTCAGTAACAGAAGTGAATTTATCTTTATTTTAAAAAGAAATGGGGTTAATCAAGCAGAAAAGGATTAACCTTCAAATCTTGAAAACATTTTAGTAAATATTTTTATCATTCTAATCACCTTTAGGTCCTTCTGTTTTGGAATTTGGGAGAAAAACATCAGGACAGGAAAAATAATTACGTTCAGCTGGGATTTATGCTATTTTGCACAATATGCTCAATCTAAATCAGAGTTCCTCACCTCAGCCTCTTTTGGCATTCCGAGTGAGTACCTTGCAGACTTCACAGACTCTGTACATCTGACCCCACAGTGCATCTCCAGTGTGCACTCAACATGCTCTTACCTCCCGCCGCCTGCCACATCAGAATGGTGTGAGTCTGAGAGAATGTATGTTTTCTCAGCTTGGCCGGGAAAGCCTCTCTCCTCCATCTCAGTCCATCCACCTCAGTCCTTTAAGGAGCTGCCCAGCCACCAGCTTCCCCGTGAAGGTTTCAAACAACCCCAAAGCCAGAATACATAATTCTCTCCATTGCATCCACCTACCGTTTTTCTTAGAATTCTTAGATGAAGTTCCACAATCTGCCCTGACTCTAGCCAGTTATGTACATGTTGGTCTCTCCATTTCTGCAAAAACCTCCTAAGGGTAGAAACTATGCCCCTCTGATCCACCACCATCCCCGGCCTAGCGTCTTGCACAGGGTAGATGCAATTATGTTGCATTGGGACTTTAGAACAGCAATAATAGTATCGACCCAAAGTTGCTAATGTAGAACTGTCATGAAGGAACAAGATAACTCTTGAATGGGGACTTAGAATAAATGTTTAATAAAGTAAAATAATTTCAAATAATAAATTCATTAGAGACCGTCTGTTCTCACAGAATTCCCTAATTTGTAGCTGGCCAATATGTGGAACTATAAGTGTTAAATATGCCACAGATAGAAGCCACTCTATGCTAAGATATAAAAGTCATAAGAATTAAAAGAAAGCATCTGGGGCGCCTGGGTGGCTCAGTCGTTGGGCGTCTGCCGTCGGCTCAAGTCATGGTCCCAGGGTCCTGGGATCGAGCCCCACATCGGGCTCCCTGCTCCGCGGGAGGCCTGCTTCTCCCTCTCCCACTCCCTCTGCTTGTGTTCCCTCTCTCGCTGTCTCTCTCTCTCTTTCTCTCCATCAAAATAAATAAACAAAATGTTTTTTTAAAAAAGAAAGCATTAATAAAAAGCATACATAAGAGCTTCAAGGTTTAAATTGGGTGTCTCATCTCTGAATTTACATCAAACTATATGTGTGCACAAATTTAAATTCTTGATAAGACTGAGAAAAAGATAGCATTCTTGAAAGTATAAAAGAATATTATTGCCAGAATTTAATATTATTATTTAATGTTTTCATAGTATTATTTATTGTGATTATATATAATTAATATATTTAATGATTTACAAAATAGGTAAACTCTCTACCAGTACACACAAGCTAGCTAGATAGATAGATAGACCAAGTATCCTATACATACACACACACACACCCTGTATGTCAAATGGGGTACAAAAACGGACACTCCACTTTTTGATGTGGATGCGGCACACATACTCTCATGCTACAGAGGGAATTTAGTCTAAGATACTTTTGTGGCATTCTTTGGAAACACAACCTGCTATCACATGAAAACTTAGGGGCAATGAATAACCAGGGGGCTTCTCTTTGCAGCCCCTCTGCTCTGTTTTTATCACAGGAAAAAATCCTTGGGGCGCCTGGGTGGCTCAGTGGGTTAAGCGACTGCCTTCGGCTCAGGTCATGATCCTGGAGTCCCTGGATCGAGTCCCGCATCGGGCTCCCTGCTCGGCGGGAAGTCTGCTTCTCCCTCTGACCCTCCCCCCTCTCATGCTCTCTCTCTCTGTCAAATAAATAAATAAAATCTAAAAAAAAAAATCCCTATAAAGTTAGGTGCTTGTCTATCAACAATCCTGGCCTGTCTGCCGGAGTATGGAAAGACCTCAATGGTAATTAAATATGTTTTTATACACTTATATATGGGTAGATGTGTGTGTCTCTATGTGTGTACAGATCGGTACACCCAGGTATACACACATATACGGAAATATACATATACATAAAAGATTGCTCCAAGAAGATTACAAGTGTTTGGTACAATATGACATCCCGTCCTTCGCTTGCAAAGACGCTGCCATTGCTCCCCCCCCTGCCCCACCCCCACCAGAGAGTAAGGTTTTCAGTTTTTCTCAAGGTGGTGATGGCAGGGGTGACTCATCCATACTCTCCACACCCAGAAGCCCGTATGACTCATAGCGTGCTTTTGAGATGACTGGCTAAGACTAGAGGCACAATTCTTTGTTAACAAAATGGTAGAAATCTAACTGACTTCTAGAGGGTTAGTTAACCTAAGGTTTCACCTCATTAGCCCCATCTAACCCAGCTAACTACCAAGGAGAGGAAAAGCCAGCTGCCTTCAATGACCAGTAACTAATGAAAGGGAAGCTTTAAAGTAAAGTCTTTAATCCCTGGCACATTGCCTGGCATGAGATAGGTATTCAATAATTGTTTATTAAACAGAGGATAGGCCTGTTGGTTTTGCGTCTTGCCTGGTGAGAGAAGATAGCCATAGCTCACCTTGCGGAAAGATTTGAAGGAAGAAAGTCACAAGGGAAAGTAGAATGTTTGGAATCCATCATCCCACAACTTCCACAGAGTAGGTTCACCTCTGCCTCCTGCTGAGTGACCACCTCTGTTTCCAGGTGGACGAATTTAAAGAGTTTGGGGCCAGTAGTAAGGAAACTCAGTTTGGAGTGACCCTGGCAACTATTTTTCTTTGCTCATGCACTCTAGTTGCAGTAAGTGGGTTTCAACCTTGTTCTTGTAATGTGTTCTGCACCGCAGGTCCAGCCTGAGTGTCTTGCATGATCCCATGCTCCAGCCCTTAGCCTCAATAATCCTCCAGGCTCCCAGTTCTTCCAAGTAGACATTCAAACATTGCTTCCAAGCACCACAGACACCTTCAGACCCGTTAACACATTCACTGATAGTTTTTCCAAAGGTGGTGATGTGGATGGCTGGGCAATTGGGAGGACAGGGAGAGAAGTTAATGCTCCCTCAATCTGTCCCCAGTCATTTCATCCACTCTTGGATATAGATAATTACTATTTTCTCTATCTTATAAAAAGATGAGTTGGGGGGGGGCAACTGGGTGGCTCAGTCAGTTAAGTGCCTTTGGCTCAGGTCATGATCCCAGGGTCCTGGGATTGAGCCTCCCGTGGAGCTCCCTGCTCTGTAGGAGTCTCCTTCTCCCTCTCCCTTAGGGCCCCCCC
Organism: Neomonachus schauinslandi; assembly: GCF_002201575.2. Lineage (NCBI taxonomy): Eukaryota > Metazoa > Chordata > Mammalia > Carnivora > Phocidae > Neomonachus > Neomonachus schauinslandi. The sequence continues at coordinate 71,634,434 of NC_058410.1, read as the reverse complement.
CCACTCGTGCTTGCTCTCTCTCTCATGCTAGCTCTCTCAAATAAATGAAATCTTTAAAAAATAATTTAAAAATAGAATAAAAATAAGTAAATAAAAAGATGAGTTTGGGATAATTTGACGGGAGCTCAGTGCTGTTAAGTGCAAAATGTAAGGTCCAAGTTGAACCCTTGAAAGGTTTAAAGACTTTGAATAAGCACCTGCTACATGTCAGGCACCGTGCCAAGCACGGATGACACAAACTTGAATAAGATTCCTGCTATCTGACCCAGATACAAAAGCAAGTAACTATGAGAGTGAAGAATGCTGTAATGAAAGCATTTGTCAACACCGAGGCATTTGCTGGGTGGAGGACATGAAAAAGGAGAGATGACAAGCAAATGAGAATAAAGAACATCTTCTTGACCGAAAGAGAATCTCTACAGCAGTAAATACATATTTTAGTATTTTGATATTTGTGCAGGAGTTTCATGGATCCAGTAGTCCCCATAATTTATGAAGCAGCTACAGGAGGCAAACAGTGCCTCAAAGTGCCCCAGGATCCAGAGGAAAATAAGGCCAAGTGAAGTCACACAGCTCAGTGGCAATATTTGGGATGGGATTTCTGTCTATCAATCACTTAAGAGCATTTTGTGCCTCTTTCATTGGGGCTGCCCACATGCCATCCAGACTGAGGAAGACCCAGAAACTTTGGGGGCACGTGAGTCATGGCCACGGCAGCCTGGACAAGCACTGGAAGCACCCAGTGGCCAGGGTCATGCTGGTGCTTCCATCATCGGCACAGGATCAACTTCGACAAATAACACCCAGGTTACATTGGAGAAGTTGGTATGAGGCATGACCACTTAACGAGGAACCAGAGCTTCTGCCCAGCTGTCAACCTTGATAAACTGTGGGACCAAGTCCGTCAGCAGACTCAGGGGAAATGCAGCCAGAAACAGGACTGGAGCTGCTCCTATCATTGATGTGGTGCGATCTGGCTACTGTGAAGTTTGGGCAAAGGGAAAGCTCCCAGAACAGCCTGTCATGGTGAAGGTCAAATTCTTCAGTAGAAGAGCTGAGAAGAAGAAATGGGGGGCAGGGGGGGAGCAGGTTGTGTCCTGGTAGCTGGAAGCCTTGTGGAGGGAGAAGGTTTATTAAATGCCAAAAAGTGCTTTACGAAAACAACAACAACAACAGTGCTTTCACAAAATCTTTAAAGGGAGCCAACTTGTTTTCCAGATGAAATGGGGAGAAAGAAAATGGAAAAAAAGGGTCCCATGGACAAGAGAAATATACAGCACAACTTGTACAATTTATGCTTTACAAAAAACAGGGGTTTCCACAAAGAAGCACCAAACAAAAGATGACCTTAAGATAGTTATCTTAAAAAATATTTATTTTAAAAATAAAGGAAAAAAGCAAGCAGTAATTAGAAGAAAACTGAAGGGCTTATGGATTTATGAAAATGATTTTAATCCCTTTATGACCATTCTTTTAACCATAATATTTTAAGAAGTTTCTTTTCTCTTTTTTTAAGATTTTATTTATTTATTTGACAGAGAGAGAGGCACAGTGAGAGAGGGAACACAAGCAGAGGGAGTAGGAGAGGGAGAAGCAGGCTTCCCACCAAGCAGGGAGCCCGATATGGGGCTTGATCCCAGGACCCTGGGACCATGACCTGAGCCAAAGGCAGACGCTTAAAGACTGAGCCACCCAGGCGCCCCAAGAAGTTTCTTTTCTTAATTGAATAAATTTAAGGGGCTTATAATAAGATGCATACTTTCTACTTTAATTGTTATTTAAAAGCACTTACAATGTTAACTTAATTATGTAATTAAAATCTTGGTTTTTCCATTACCCTCTGGTTTTCCTAGCACATCAGCATTTTTTAATTGTCTGCATACTAAATCAATCAGAAATTTTGATAAGACAGGCTCTATGCACCATAAAATACTGTTCTAAATGAGAATGTCAAATGTTTGTTGTTTTAAGATACCCAATTTTTTAAATTAACATTATTAGAGTAATAAATGCTGGCAGGAATAAAATATTGGATAGTATCAATTTAACACTCAGAAAAGTAAAATACCTAAAAGCTAGAAAAGTTTTATATGGAGCATTATTATAGTAATATAAGAATGTTTCTTGTAACTTTTAAAATTTGTGCATTGTATTTTGTTATGTTTATCTGAGCTATTTTTATGCAATCTTTTGACACACCAAGCATCATTCCCATTTAAAAGCATTAAAGCATAAAAACATATTTCATTTGCCTTGAAGTTTTTCAATAACAGAATAGAGAGGCCAGGATTATTGATTTCTCTTCCCTGGCACCTTATTTTATAAGGATTTATTTTTCTGTGATAAAAACAGCAGAAGAGCTTCAAAGAGAAGCTCCTTTGTTGTTCATTTCCCCTAAGTTTTCATTTCTATGGCAGGTTGTACTTCCCAAAGATGGCAACAAAAATATCTCTCAGCCTACATTCCTTCTGTACTATGACTTTGCCATTTCCACGTCAAAACACAATGTGTCTAGGGGCGCCTGAGTGGCTCAGTCAGTTGAGCATCTGCCTTTGGCTCAGGTCATGATCTCAGGGTCCTGGGATTGAGTCCCACATCGGGCTCCCTGCTCAGTGGGGAATCTGCTTCTCCCTCTCCCTCTGCCTGCCGCTCCCCGCTCATGCTGTCTCTCAAATAAATGAATAAATCTTAAAAAAAAAAAAACCCACAGTGTGTCTATTTTTGTACGCCATTTGAGTGAGGTAGGCCCTCTGACCACCGAAACCAATAGAATATGGCAGGAGCAACATTGGGCCAGTTGTTGGCTGTATCCCTGCCCTCTCCTGGCAGTTCTTGCTTCCTGTCTCTTAGAAGACAGTTGCCATATAGAAAGTGCTACTACTCTGAGACCACCCTACGATAAGAAGCCAAGCCACATGGAGAGAAAAAAGAAGTCCAAGAAGTAAGAAATGAAGAAGCCATCCTAGATGACCAGTCCAGTTGAGCCTCCAGAGGACTCCAACCCCAGCCACTATCTGATCACAAATACATGAGAAACTCGAGTTAAAAACTGCCCAGGTGAGCCCGGGGCTACCTACAGAACCATGAGAGAGCAATAACTTGTTGTACCCACTAAGTTTGGGGGTAGTTTGATGCACAGCAATAGATCACTGGAACAATTATCTATTGCTCTCTCATAACAAAAATTTTTCCTCCAGGGTCTGAAATATAGGACCCCAATCTTGCCTTTCTGCTTTCTCTTCTTTCTACTGTCTCCTTACTTTTCCTCTGTGGGAGGATATTTATATAACACGTATTCAGTTACTCTATTTGGGAAATGCAGCAACGTGTGAAAAAAAAATTTGGAGTTAGCATTCTACACAGTATCTGCAACACTGACTTCGGGAATAATAATAACTCTCTGCTTTAAAAATAATTCCTACATTTAATGGAGCACTTGTGTGTGCTAGATGTTCTTTTGGGCACCTTGAACACATAAACATATTCAATACTCATGACAATCTTGTGAAGTATTCTTTTCATTTTGGCAGATAAAGAAATTCTTGAGGCAAAGTAACCCAGAAAAAGTCAGAAAATTTGTTGCTCGTGGAGCCAAGATTTTAGAATATCGCTTTACAATTCTAAACTCCAGGCTCTGAACCACACTTCACTATACTGCCTTCAAATCTTTATATTTTACAATGAAGTTCTTAAATGATTTTTTCAGATGGTATATCCCTAAATAAGATGCTGACATTTTTTGTTTAGAGCAACATTATGTTGTGCCAGCTTAAATATAACTTGCCCATGTAATTTTTTATTTTACGTATTTATCTGACTTCACCTTCTTCAGAACAGCCTTAAGAAAGCTATTTCATTTGGATAAAAAGGCATTTTATACCCGATCAAGTATGAGGACTAGTGTCTGACTGGGGGAGAAAGGGGGAAACACTGGTTTTCACGTACATTCCTTTGTTTGATTCTCTTTACACCTCCATGAGGAAAGCATTATTATGGCACCTATTTCATAGACTGGAAAACTACACTTCAGAAAATTAAAGGGATCTGCCAAGATCACTTGGAAAGTAATCCGATCCTAAGATCATACTTTTTCCACCTGTACCACCCCTATGGCCCAGAAGTACTTAGTTAATCCATTACCGCCTTTAGGACATTGATTTACATATAGATCATGTTGTTAACAATTGTCTTTTCTAATTTGATTCCCAATATTGCCCTCGATTCCACACTCAGTTCAGCCTAAGCCCCCTCTAAACCCTCTCTTTGTCTTAGACCCCAGCAGATTAAGGATGCTAGAGCATTTTTATAATGTTATCTCTGAGTCTGATGAACCAAGAAATTGCCAGATTACTTTGTGCAACATTACAATAGGTAATGCTGAAATGTTATACACCAAAACCAGAATTTGCAAAGATCATAAATTGATACCAAACTACTCTAGGATTCACAGTCTGTAAAAATAGAAGTTTGGTGCTATGGGTCATACTGTTCTCAATGGAAATATTAATTGATTCCTGTACATTTTCTCTTTGTGAAAGCACATTATCTTGATCTTTTTTTGAACAAGATGCACATTACCTTCAAAAAAAAAAAAAAGAGAGATGCACATTACCTTCTAATTTTGCTATTTCTATTTCCCAGCTCTTACTTGAGTTTTCATGTAAATTTGAGTCCCACATTTATAAGAAATGTACAATGAAACCGAGAATCTGTTCTGGGACATAATCAATCGCTTTTCTAACATTGTTCACATGCTACCCTTTTCAGCAGGAAATGGTAAGAAATATGACTCAAAATTTCAAAACCTCTATTACTGCAAAAAAAAAGAGAGAGAAAAGAAACTTAAACCAAAACCAAAGTTAAAATTGAAATGAAATCACGTGAGCTTTTCATAAATGGTAACTGTTCTTATCTTTTTTTTAAATATTTCAAGACTATAGCAAAGTATTACAATGCAATTTGGATGACTAATATTTTAAATAATTGATTTGGTGTTAGGTCAAGTAATTATTTAAAAGACATCATCAGAAAATTATAAAGATTCCTCTCATCTAACATAAAAAAATCTTATTTTTGAGTGGGGAAAGGATTATAAGTGCTTAAGAAATAAAAGTTCCTGTGAAGTTTAAATGGAGTTTCTGTATTCCCAAGGGACCCATAATTCTTCCATGTGTCCAAATCCTGTTCCTCAACACTAATAAAGAGGGACAAGAGAGCACTTTTATTTTCTAGTCTCAATTTCCCAGTAAGCTGCCATTTCAACTAGTGCTCATGTAAATATAACTAAGGTTAGCAAAAGTTTCCAGAAACTCTCATTGGAACACACCCAACTAGATTTGTTCAAGGGATTCAAAATTACAAAATCATCAGTAATAACTGGACAAATAGCACTGACTCTTATTTTTGTAGCATTTTATGAAAGAAGAAAATGGAAACAATGTTGTCTGAAAATTGTCAGTGTTACTGTATTCAAGTCTACAGGAGAACATCTATTCAAAAGATACCAGAAGCTATGGTCATTCGGCTAAACAAGTGAGCTGCTTTATCACTGGCCAGATTGAAGATATAGCTATACATCATTTAAAAACTGATTTGGGGCTCCTGGGTAGCTCAGTCGGTTAAGCGTTTGACTCTCGATTTCGGCTCAGGTCATCATCTCAGGGTCCTTGGATCCAGCGGAGGAGAGTCTGGCTCCCCACTCAGCAGGGAGTCTGCTTAAGATTCTTTCTCTCGGGGCGCCTGGGTGGCTCAGTTGGTTAAGCGACTGCCTTCGGCTCGGGTCATGATCCTGGAGTCCCGGGATCGAGTCCCGCATCGGGCTCCCTGCTCGGCAGGGAGTCTGCTTCTCCCTCTGACCCTCCCCCCTCTCATGTGCTCTCTCTCTCATTCTCTCTCTCAAATAAATAAATAAAATCTTTA